>NC_142798.1:49177196-49340120 GCF_049724085.1 Artemia sp. Qi Xiang Cuo | reverse complement strand
TTTGTTTTCTTTAGATATCTTCTTCTTCTTCTTCTACATTTAGATGATCATCATTGTCGACGACAACTAGTGGTGGTAGATCATTTACATTCACTTTGTATTGATCAAGTAGGGAAAAGTCAGGATCACATTTACTGCAATACAATGTAGTTTCACTCTTATCGTATGTCTTTGTGTAGTCAATGATACTTTTTTCATTTGTATTTTAAAATTCACGTGTTTCAATTTGTGTATTTGATGCAATGTCCTAAACAGAATTCTCACATGAAGAATCACTCTCCGTAATTGCCAAATAAAAATCTGTAGGTTTATGATCATAACATTCAGTATCTTCACAACGATGACGTAGAAACCACACTTTCTTGTTATTTTGGCACTTGAAGCGTGGTCCAAATTCTTCTTCCCAATATAATTTAAATCCACGACGATACTAGTCTCTTAGGAATAGACTAAGTGATCGTTTCGATTTTTTTCTAATCATACCAGGATAGGTATTTTCCCACTGATTACATTTATCATAGTAACAGTTTGAACATAGGAATCCTCTGACATGAGAATCGCAAACTTCTTCGCGGTATGAATTACAATTTTTAGTTTTAATGGCATATCCTCTGTGAAGTTTACACGGATTGCACAATCTACACTTTTCATCGTTTTCACTGACAATAGTGCAATTCTCAAAGGACGACCAACTGCCCAATGTATATAAACATAGAGGACATGTGTAGTAGATTTTTTTTTTCTTTACTATTGACACTCAGACTGCAGGTTACAGACTAACTACCCTCCCAGAAAGAATGTTCTTTTTTTTTACTTCGAGTACTCGCTTCAGATTTCCTAAAGACAGAATAGGAGGAGTAGTAAACAGGTGACGTCACACTTTAAGCTGATTAAACTTGTTTGAGCGGGATTTATTTCCCGTTCTCGTCGCTTCATTGGAATGTGAGGTTTTAGATTTTCCATAGAAACTGTTCCTGTTGTTTTTAGAAAATGTAAGTAATGCTCAAAAGCAAATCTACAATACTATTTTGTTTCAATTAGTATGCCAATAAATTGAGTGAATGCATTGGGACCACAATGTAAAAGCATCATACAATAATCCAAGGCTGGAGAGTCCTGTTTCATGATGTCATCAACCTGCACTGGTCATCACTCTCCTGTGCACTGACAATTTCTTAAACTGATCATTTAGATTTAAACATTTTTCCAAAGCGACAAGATTCTGCATGATTGTTTGTTTCTCAAATACATTCATTTTTTTCTTTTTACTCTTGATGTTCACACTGCTGATTACAAACTAACTAACAAATATTAAAGAAAGAAGATACTTTATTTCAAATACTCTCTCTCATCACCTATTGGTTCTCCTGGAAAGAGTAAACAACTAATATATATATATATATATATATATATATATATATATATATATATATATATATATATATATATATATATATATATATATATATATATACTCTTCTGCCTTTTTCAGTAAATGAATCAGTACATTCTTCTCTATATGCTCAACAATTGCATTCAAACCTGCTTGTAAGGTAGATATATTCATTATATTCACTTTGGCCACTAAACATAACTGTTCATCCATCTTGAATCGAATTAGAGATATTACGTATCTACTAAACATGTCATCCCATTCGAAAGTTAATCTTCTCCCTGGTGCTATCTCTACTGCAACATTTGTACTCATTTTTGTAATATTCCAAAGAAAACAAAATATTATACACAATAATACCATCGAACAAAATCCAATTCAGAACTGTGGTACTAACTAACTCTTTCCCATTTTATATAGAGTATTTTCCAAGGCTATGGTGTTTTTACTCTATCTGTCCCCCCAATTCTAAAATCAATAATAACAATAATGGTTTCCCCAAATCATGTTGACAGATCAGTTAAGTGACTAGGTTTTTCCCCAACGTCTTCCTTTGTTGAGAAACTATTTAGGTTTTCCCATAATCTTAAATTGCCCACAAACATGTTATGTAACTAAGGTTTTTTCCAAGGTCTCCCCTCTGGTGACAAAAAAATTTCTGGGTTTTCCCCCATTGACCTTGAACTTGGGACTCAGGGACTACGTACTCCCTACCAAAGGTGTATAGCGTCAAGGTACATATAACGTCGCACCCTACTAACGCTGTACTAACATACCCACGCCCATAAGCTGAATTTCAGGGGAGGGGCTTACCTGGTCTAATCAGCTTTTCCAATGTTGGATATCGAACCCGGCACCACGCCGGTGCATGCATCGAACACGCCGACGAGAGGACCGGTCAACTGCCACTGTTGTGTCGTAACGCTGCCGCCACCAGGCTGGCGGTGGTGTTCCGCTGACTTTGAATTAATTTGAGCCAATTCTTTATTGCGTCAACCACAATGTTGGAGCTTTTCTTTTTTCGTGTGGTTAAGGATTTCGATTTTCCTGCTTAGAAATCGAGTGCGATTTCAAAATTAAACAAACAAGTGCGCACACAACTAATTTGCATGAATTCCTTGTGCTCCCAGGATGAGTTTTTATTTATCACTAGTTCTTGTAGCAGGTTCAGGTTCAGGTTAATACATTTTTATTAAAAAAAAAACAACTCAATGTTAAAAAAAGTCGCACTAAAGCAAGAAGATGCTTGAAAAAGCGACCGGTTGGATATCATGCATGCCAAATCATCAAACCAATTAAAATGAAAAAAAGGGGAAAACAATAATAATAACAAAAAATAATGATAAATATATAATGGCACAAAATATAAAATAAAAATAAAATATCTACAAAAAAAAAAAAAAAAAAAAAAAAAAAAAAAAAAAAAAAAGCCTTCTCTCGAACCTTTAACACTACCAAATTCCTGAAAAGAAATGATTTTTAATACGGGTTTTAAGTTGCGGCACACTTTCAGCTTGACGAACAGAATCTGGGAACGAATTCCAAACTGACGGGCCCATGTGTCTGGTCACTTGACTCGCTCTGGTTGTGTTCCGTGGCTCAGATGCAAGACTATCCGCACTCCTAGTCAAATAATCGTGATAAAACGAATTAGGCTTAAAAATATTCATAAAAAAATCCGGTGCAAAACCATTCAGCCACTGAAATACAAAAACTCCAATTTGATAATCCCTTATTTCACCAACCTTTAAAATTTTAAACTTTCTAAAAAGTGATTCAGTGCTATCAACACCACGATCATACCTTCCAATCAACCTTATAGCCTTATTCTGCAGAACTTGAACACTTCTAAAATTGCAACTAAAATTACTCGCCCAAATCAAACAACCATAATTTATATAAGGCGCTATTATGGAAAAATACAATAAAAGCAGAATTTTCAAAGGTAAAAAATTTTGAAAACGGTTCAGAACTCCAAGGCCTCGCGTCAGCTTGAATGCTATAATGTCGCAGTGTTTTCTCCAACTCAAGTTTCGATCCAGGATGAATCCCAGATATCGGATCTCTTCAACTTGTGATAGCGGTAGGCCATTGTAAATAATGACACCAGGGAGAGTGGGAGCAGAACCAGTCCTCGTAAACATCATAAAATTAGTTTTTAATGCATTGACGCTAAGTAGGCTAGCACAAACAAATTCATGTAGGTCATCCAGCGCCTTATTAGCCTTGAACAAGAGCTCTTGCAGCGACTTTGCTGCAATCACTAAAGCCGTGTCGTCAGCAAAAGAAGTAACTGAAGCTCCGGGAATGTAGAATCTCATTGTGTCTACAAATATCAGGTACAGGAGAGGGCCAAGAACTGAGCCCTGTGGAACACCACACTTTATGGGAAACGGCTGAGAAGATTTGTTACTCAAAGTCACTCGTAGCTTCCTTTCAATTAAATACGATTCAAACCAATTTAAAACACTACCCTTTATGCCTAAATAACACAGCTTTTATAATAAAATCTTAAAATCAACCGTGTCTAAAGCTTTTCTAAAATCAATAAAAACGCCCATGCACTGCTCGCCATTCTCAAGTGCTGAGTTGATATTTTCCAGAAGATGCTGGACTGCCTGCGTCGTCGAATGTCCTTTCCGGAAGCCAAATTGACCATCGTGTAAAACACTAATTTTCATCAAATACTCATAAAGCCGGTGATGAACAATCTTTTCATAAACTTTTGAATAAATCGGGAAAATTGATATTGGTCTCCAATTAGATATATCAGTTTTGACTCCACCTTTGTGCAACGGTACAACTTTAGCTATTTTAAGTGCACTCGGATACATCCCCTTTTCCATAGAAATATTGATAAGGTATACGAGGACAGGAAGCAAATAAACCAGAACCGACTTGAGCGTTGTAAGGTTCATTCCATCAACTCCTGCACTGTTTGACTTAATCGTGCTAACAATTTTGCGTACCTCCTCTTCAGTACAAGGCTGGAAATGTATTTCGAAACCTCTTCCTCGCTCATCAACAAAACTGCTTGATTCGAAAACATGGGAGCTCCGTGCTTCTTCTTGAATCTTGCAGCCAATTTCAGAGAAATATTGTCCAAATGCGTTGCAGATTTCCTCAGTTTCTTCCAAGGTCCTATTATTTAGTACAATTTTTGGCTCCGATGGCTTCATAGGGCCTTTTAGAAGATCATTCACAACTTGCCATGTTGCTTTGGGGTTACCTTTACTTTCTTCAAATACATTTGTAAAATATGCCTTCTTTTTTTCCTTCTTAGGGCATTTGCCCTATTCCTTAGCTCTTTATACATCACATGGAGCTCATTATTCTGCGGATGATTCAGCTACTCCTCACACGCCTGATTTCTCATATTAAACAGATTCAGCAGCTCATTATCACACCCTGGTTTTCTTGGTTTATTCTTTCTGGGGTTTGTTTCTTTAAGCGGACACGTCCTATCATAAACATTCGACACTATTTGGTTAAACTTTTCAAATGCTTCCGACGGATCATCTTCATTCAGTACTGTTTCGCAGTTAATAACACTAATTTGTTCTTCAAATTTTTTCCGATCACGCATTCAGTTCACGCATTGGTATTTTATTCTTTCTGTTATGTTTCTTCACTTCAGAATTCAAATGCAATACAACCGGAAGATGGTCGGAGGCTGGGCTTATAACAACAGAGCAGTACGCTTTACTTAGTATCGCTGAAGACACAAACACATTATCGATGAGCGTTTCCGAATGATCCGTGATTCTCGTTGGAATGCTCACGGTCAGGTATAAATCATTTGACATCATCAGGCTAAAAAAATCCAAATTTGGTCCACGTACATTTAACAAATCAAAATTAAAGTCTCCCATACATATAAACTCTTGACTAGATCTATTTACCTTTGCAGCAAGACATTCAAATCCTTCAGCAAACTCTTCAAATGATGCACTTGGTGCCTTATATACAACAGTAAAAATACAAGCTCGATTTTCAAACTGAATTTCTATACTAAGGGTTTCTATCTTACCCTCCTTCCAAATGTCCAAATCCTTTCTAATTTTCCAATTCAAATTCTGTCGGACAATGAAAGCCAGGCCTCCACGTCCCATTGACGTTCGACTTCGAGCAATCAGTTCATAACATGGAAAATTAAACGACGAATGAACAGTATCATGACCCAAAAAGGTTTCACATAAGGCCATTATATGTAAATTATTAGATCGAGAAATAAAATCAAAAATCTCATGGTAAGAAGACGTTAAATGACAATTCCATGTACATGCATGAAATCCAGACCGGCCTAACTCCTCCAAAGTTGATAACTGACGATATTTACTATCAAGAGATGGACGAAAACTAATTTGCGACCCATCATTTTCAACATCCGTCAACAAATAATCATCAACATTAAACGGATTATTTTGCAAATCACTCAATCTTCCACTTAAACTACTATTCATATCAACTTACGCAAAAAAGAATCCTATAATTCATCCCTTTTCCGCGCTCAAACGGGGCGATAATTATACTCATAAGAAATCAAAAAATAAACAACAAAATAAAAATATAAATAAAGAGTAATATAGAACATCTTGACGAGATAAACACTACCAAACTACTCATAAATAACAAACTAAACGCAATCTGAAAGCGAGTTAATTCGACGAGCAGCTCGCTCACCCGGAAGCATTGTGAGAACCTGGCCACGATCTGACCATACATTTTTCACGCCAAACTTGTCTCTCGCGGCACTCAGGATATCGCGACGGCGCTTGGTTAGAGACTCAGACAAAATGATTTTCGAACCAGCCAATTTTGATTTACTCGCAAACACTCTACGGGCCGTCTCACAGGTAGAAAATCTCACGAACACTGGTGCAACTTTATCGTTTGCCGACCCTGGATTATTCAATTTCGACCTGTAAACCATAGCAAAATCACAATCAGAGATACCGGAAAGCTCCAACTTTTGCGAGGCTATATTCAGAATGGTCGACTTCAAGTCAACATCCGGCTGCTGTTTAATACCATGAAAAACTAGAGTTCCAAGCTGTTTTTCTTGCTCATAATCATCAATTTTCACTTCTAATTATGCAATACGGTTCTCTAAATTTTCAATCAGTCCTTTGATATTCTTTACTGATACCAACAATTGCTCTAGCTTCAGATTAACCTCAAGCGACACTGACGAGTATATTTCACTCACGATAGTCTCAACCGAAGTTTTTAGAGTTTGGTCCTTTCCATATTTTTTTTGAGCTTGCCTAGTAATCGCGCTCATCATTGGTTCTTTTGTCTTATCAATTTCTTACTCATTTGCGACTATTTTAGCTATCAACTACGCGGGAGATGGTTCAGAAGAAACTGTTCTCAGCGAAGAGAAAGTTTTGGAAGCCGTCTTATAAATGCCCGGGTTTTGGTTAACCTCTTTAAACGCACTTCCAACATTTTTATCAGTTTTTGTAGATGCTTCGCGGTAATTGTCCTCAAATGAGATGAGACTATTTTCCGTTAGGCTTGACTCTTTGTGATCCCCATACGCAAAAACTAAGTAGTTGAAGATTTCTTTTTTATCCTTTGAAACTTGGATAATTCTTACGGGCCACAGCGGGAATCTTTTGAAATTCGCTAACGCAAGCTGGAACTGTTGAAATTTTGACATTTCTTCGCTACTACGAGAAAAACCAAAAAAGAGAAAAAAAATCAACTTATCTTTCAGTGGGCAGGCCCACGGCAGCAGTGGCAATAAGCAATTGACGGCTGGCCCGGTGGTCCGCGGAACCTGCTTTGTTATTCACCACCGTACTCTGGCATCCTTAATCAGCTAATCCGAAGTAATACGAACGCCACACAAATAATAGGATAATCTGTTGATTGCTACCGTAATATAAGTCCTTTTTCTTTTCACAAAACGTGAATTAATTCACTTATTGCGAAACTGTCCACTGTAATTAATTCTAAATTTAATCCGGCTTAAAAATAAAACTGATGTTTACAGGTCAGATGCCAAACGACCTGTGCCATTGAATAGACAATTGTCTTTTGAACAGATACCAGATTAAATTCCATGTAGGAACTTGGAATTTAAAGACCTCTCTATTTCAAGACAACTTGGTATAGCAAAAAATCAATATTTTTTTAGTCTTTGCCTCAGGCAGGTGTTATAAATACTGAGGTTTTGATTCCGTGACATAGGTGCGTCACTTGAAACGGTAGGTTCTGAAAACTAACAAGTTCCTAACTGTCAAATTCTGAATTTAACATCGAGGACAATTAATGTCTTTCATTATTTGTCATAAAACCACTGGAAGTGTAATTACTAAGAAGAGTCTAGATGTCTAATTATAGGACGGGGATCTATTTCAGACATCGATAGAAATTAATGGGAAGGAAACTACAAGTGCAGGTCTCCCTAATCACCATCTCAATAGTTATATCTATTATACCACCTTTAAAATTAGTTTTTCTCTACTAAATCTGTCTAAACTTAATAAGTATTTCATTAGTTTGAATATCTCACCCATATGCAATGGTAACTATTTTGAGTGGACAGACTGTTAATAGTAGAGACATAATTGCAATTGCAAATTTTTAGCTTGACTCTAATCTTGGAAAATAGGCCCAATCTTAAACAGATCTTAAGATTGAAGTATCAAATCATGGACAGATTCAATCACTGACATGTGTTGTGAAAAAGAGTAATCATATTTAAATATACTTGACTATAAGGTTGTAGTCAGCCAATCCCAACTATCTGCATCGGATCCAATATTAAGAACCTGCTGTCCTTGTTTAGGGAAGATACATTTTAGTCAAAACATTTGTCCAAGATCCGGGGGGGGGCGAGGCAGGTGCCCACCCCCTAGCGTAGTCTAAAGTAGTGAAATTTACTTAATTAACTCACGTTTCCGTTAATTAAACTTGCTCCTAACGCGTTTAACGGATCAACCTATTTCCCCCCCCCCCAATTTTTTTTTCTCGGATCAACCTATTTTGCACCCTCCCCCCCCCCTCTAAAAAAAAATCCTGGATCCGGCCTTGCCAAGATCACACACTGTCCAAGTACTGCGGGTTTTTATTCTAAATCCTCTTTCATGTAGTAGATATGATCTGGCTGTTCCAGCGACTTTCACACATTACCTCTCCCACCATTCATAGTCATTACACTGACTTCTGCAGTAGGTTCTACCTTCTCCGTAATGGTCCTCACAGATGACTTTTACAAAGTTCCGAACTGCAACCCAAATCAGAACTAAGTTCACATTCCTTTTCACTATCTTACCCAAGAGAACTGCCTGAGTTGTCATCAACAGTCAGCGTCTGAACCTTTCCAGTTTCCTCTTCACCCTCAGTGTTGTCTTCTCACCAAATCTCTTCACAGCCTGCTTCTTTGTTTTTCTTGCTTCAATTTTTTTCTTTTCCACCTCTTCTTTGCCTTCCTTGTAGCAAAGGCAGCTTCAATTTTGGTCTTACAGATGTATCAATGAACACTTTTGTTCTGCCCTCCTTTCTTCCTTGAAGCATTTTGTTTTTTTGGTGGTACTGGGATGTGGTTGTACTTGTTCAGGTGTAATGGTCCTATTTCAGAGTTGCTGCAAAATCACAGGGCTTACTGAAAGCATTGGGTGAGAGGATGGGAGTACAGGTAGGGATGGGGTTGGGGTAAGAACCTCTAATGAGCACGGCAATTTGCCACCACCTTCATAGGCTAAAAACATTTGGTTGGTCTGTACTTAAGAGCACAGATCTTCATTATCAAAACAATCTAGATTGAAAAGGGATATACCGACCAAATCTTTTCTGGATGTTTGATAGCATGAAAGCTAAGGGGAAAGATTTTCCTACCAACCCAGCTGTGACGTAAATGGTAACAGTTTATCTCGACGGTGACGGTTGCTCATTGAAAAAACATTACTAATTTTGATAATTAACTTTGTTAGGAATACATAGCTGTTACATATTTCAATTATTAAGCAAGAGTTCTGAAATGCCACAGTCATTTCGTTTCAACCAGATTTCTACTTCTCTTGATTCATAACGAAGAAGACCAGCGTCCAGGCAGCGACTCAAAAAGTTTCTAATTCGTGAATAGGCCGAAATCTGATGCAAATTAAAGCTGGGATTTGAGAAAGACTGATCAAACCAAAATTTTGTGGTTAACAATGATCGTGCCAGCGGCGCGCTGCTGCTGTTATGTTTTCCCCCACCGCCACCGACCTTCCCTTGTTGGCACAGCGCCAGGGTCTAATTGTGTAATAGAAATTTAAAAAATGTATATATATATATATAAGGGTGTTCCAAAAGAAACAGTGCACTGAAGACAAGAAAGGATATTTGTACATTTAAAATGTTTAAATGTAGTTGAAAATGTTTTCCCAAAAGATTTTAAATATTATATTTAGATAATTTAGATATCTAATTTTAGATATTAAATATTCTTTTGTTTGAAAGACCCTTTGAAAATGGTGCTTACCTTACAAGAAAGGATATTTATTGTTGAAAATGTTCTCCGAGATGGTGGCAAATTCACAAAAGAAGTGCAAGAGTCATTTAAAGAAAAATTTGGTGCAGAACGTTTGCCACATCGAAATTGTGTTTCCGTTTTGTTGCATAAGTTCAAAGAAACTGGAAGTGTTCAAGACAAACCCAAAAGTGGCCGCCCAAAAGTCGTTACAGATACAGTATTACAGAATGTAACCAACAAACTTCAGAGGAGCCCACGAAAGTCTTTGAGGCGTTTGTTTCAAGAAACTAGGATATCTCTAACATCAACTCACCGAGCAGTGCATCAACTTAAATTCTTTTCGTATAAAGTGCATGTTGTTCATGAACTGAAGCCTCAGGATTCAGAAAAACGCGTACTCTTCTGTCGGTGGTTTGAAAATTTTATTCTAGAGAAAGGTGAAAACATTTTAAACCATACATTCTTCAGTGATGAAGCATGGTTCCATTTGTCCGGGTACATGAACAGTCAGAACTCTAGAGTGTGGTCTACAATAAATGCTCATGCTCTGTTTCAGAAGCCACTCCACGATCAAAAAGTTGGTGTTTGGTGTGCTTTGTCAAGGCGGCGTATAATTGGACCTATCTTTTTTGAAAACACCATCACATCTGATTGTTACATTCATAACATCCTGGAGCCATTTTTTGATCAACTGCTTGAGCAAGAAAAGGAACAAGGCTGGTTCCAGCAAGATGGTGCAACTGCACATACGGCTCGTGTCAGTATGGCTGCAGTTGGTGATGTCTTTGGGGATCGTGTGATCTCTCGTGGTTGGTGGCCACCTCGATCGCCAGATTTACACCTCCTGACTTTTATTTTTGGGACAAATTGAAAGGCAGTGCATGCAGACAATCCTCGAACTACGGATGAACTGAAGCAGAAAACATCAAGTGTTATTCAAAACATCAAACATGGTGAACTTGAATGTGTTTTTCAAAACATGCCGTTTCGTGTTCGTTTATGTCTGCAATTGAATGGCGCAGACTTTCAACAGTTATTTCAGATCATATCTTACTACACGAATCAATCCTCAATCGTGCTTTAGTTGATAAGGTATTAGATTTGCGAGTATTTGCAATATATAGTATGTTTTTGTGAGTTTTGTTTCTTTGGGTTATTAGCATATTCCTACTGCGCTGTTTCTTTTGGAACACCCTCGTCATTCGGCCAGGGGGGCTGGCGTACCCCTCTGTCCTCCGTTATGGGCTTCTTTGTTCACGCCTCTAATAATCTAATGTTATATATTGGTGTTTGTACCTTAATTGCGTAGCTTAATAAGAGGGCTCGGTGGAGGAACATACGGGAGGTGTTCTTGCAAACCTCCAGTTAAGGGTTTTTGATCATAATTAGTACAATGATGATATCGTTTTAAACTTCCAGACTTTTCTACTTAAGAAGTGACATCAAAAGTGTCGTGTTTAGTGCTATATCAAGCTTAAGGATTGTAGAATTGATAAACATCACGTATATATGAGCAATAGCTTTCAAATGAGCCATTAAACGTCACTCTAAAAAGTTCTGGTAGCCCACTAGCCCCAGCTTTTCCACCTGAGACTTGGCACCAGAAGTGCCGTTTTAGTGCCATTTGGAACTTGCTGATGGCGGAATTTATTGGAAGGACGTAGATATGAGCAATATCATTTATATGAGTGATTAAAAATCTTTCTAGATACCTGCGATACCAATACGCCCATAGGCTACAGATACGCGTAGTATCAATACGTCCGATACTGATACAGTGTGCAGCCCTTTCCCTAGGGACTATGGAGGGTTATATCATCACCAAACCAAAGATAATTGACCTTTGAACTAAGTTGAACAAAACGGCTATCTCAAAATTGTGATTGAATGACTTTGGGGGAGGGAGCCTTTAGGAAGGGCGGTTAGTTGCCCTCAAATCTTGTCGTTACTTAAAAAGGGCACTAGCAAATTTAATTTCTTTTCGAATGAGCTATTAAATATTTCTCCATGATTTTCTGGTCTCCCTAAAAAAAAAAAAAAAAAAAAAAAAAAACAGTGATTTTCCTTATTGTTCAAGGAGAGGGGCTGTAATTTCCCATGACTAGGTTTTCGACTGTGCTGACTCAATTATATACTTTTCATTTTGATCTGACACCATTTTTGAGAGGTTTCAGACTTTTTGTTTAGAAATCACCATAAATTTCTTTTCGGAATAAACTTTTACTTTTAAGACAAACCGAAATAATAGTTACCATTCCTGAATCAGGGTCAGATGGCAATTTTTTTCACCAGGTATTTTTTCTACTCGTTTTCTGACTTTTGGTTACTATGGGCCTTGGTTCGCTCTTTACTACGTTGCAGCTACCGCTGCAACCATGATTCATTTTCTTGCGGACTTACTTAAAGGTGGGATTGTAAAAAAATACAGAGCTTTAAACCTACGGACGAAAAAAGAATTCAAGCCAGTTTTATGGCTCAAAAGGAAAAGTAAAACAAAAAATAAGCTTCACTAGCTAAGGAGCTGGATCGATTAGAAAATAAGCTTGAAGTGCCAACAGTATTATTAATGAAAAAGATTTCAGGTCAGCAAATCAGATCCAAATATTCTTTTTTAGGTACGGTACATGACGACTTAGCTCACCATATGTTAGTGCGTTATTCAAGTGCACTTTTAAATTCATAACCGTATTTTTATTGAAAGTCTAGAGAAGGAGGCAATTCTGGAAACTATGATTTTTATGATAAATAAATGCTGCATTAAGAGAGAGAAAAAAAAAGTGTGCATATGTGAACAAATTGTAATCAAGAAAACTTCTATAATTTAGTCAATTTTGTAACTTTGATTTTCCATGAAAGTATTCTTTTCTCATAGTTTGAATTTCTGGATATATTCCTCTTCTGGGGTTAGCAACTCGTATTTATTTTGGAAAAAGAATATACACTCATCAACTACGATTAATGTTTAAGTGGTAGCCCAAGAAAATTATTTTCTTCTGACGAGATTCATATAGCCAAAAAGGCAGGATATCCCTAGTTTTAAGACTATTTTACCAGTTAATTGTTTCCAGATAATTGATGTTTTCCTTTGCTCTTTTTTTTGCATTTCTTTGAAATATAGCGATGATTAAGGCTAAGTTTTGCAAGGTGCATAGTTGAGCATGTGTAATAATAAATTCGAGACAACGGCAAAATGGCCTCCCAGCCTGGAGAAACACAGGTGGCTACATGTCCACTGAAGCAAATTTCTTTGAAAGATACAGTTGAAGAGTTGTAATACAAGTACTGGATGATAATGACTACTTCTGAAGTTTGCACAAACATAAACCTCAACCCCTCAAAACTCCTTTGTCAACCCCTCAAAACTTAAAAAATGGTATGTGCCAAGAAGAAATTTCCTTAAAATATAAAAAAGATGACACGTTCCTTAAAGGCTACCCTCTTAATTATGTTATTTACTTTTTATGGAAAAAAACTTTTTTTTATATATATACAAAATACATACAAAATTTCAGTTTTTTTTTATGAACAGTTTTTGTGTGCATTAATAGTAGTAATCAGCTAGTCAGTTTCATCAATGATTGTTGTTAATGTTAATTAATAGTAGAAATGTGGTAGTGAGTCGTGGTGGAGTAACCAGACAAGGATTTTGGAATTTTATATCTAACTTTGGGGAAAATCAAACCCTCTCAGTGAAAAATGTATTTAATGTGTTAGGATTTTGGGCCCCTACGAGTCCAAATCGCAATATTATGTTCAAATTTATGATCAAGAAACTCGTAAATACTGTAATATCAACTTATCAAAAATACTTATGAAATATAAACTTAGTGTGTTTTGATCATGGTGTTCTAATTCCAATACTAGCTTCAGATTTGTAACCAACAAGCTCAATCATTTAGGACCAATCCCTAAAAGAATCCTTGAATAACCATGAGTCAAAAGAGGTGCAGCATGTATTATTTGATAACGTGTACTGAACAATACTAAGCAAAGTTGGGGACGAGGACGGTTCAAGTTCAAGTTCTTTTAATTTTCAAACTAGTTTCACTCACTGTAACACTACAAAAAATTATACAACAGAAAAAAAAAGAATATTTAAGGAGGGTTCCTACAAAGTGAGTTATACTCGAAAACCGGCACCCTTAGAAGAAAAAAAAATATTATAAAAGTAATGAAAAATAAATAATAATAAAGAATAGAAATACACATCATAAAAAAGAAAATAAGACACCACAATTAACTCACAGCCCACATTCCAAATCAAAACAAAATATAAATAAACACCAGCACCGGCAACCATGACTTCATAATAATTAATAGTCCAGGGGCCAAGACCTAAAAATGTGACACCTCCATGACACATCTGTTTCATGCAATCTGACAGCAGTTTCTAGTCATATCAAACCCGCTGATTACGATTATACCCGGGACTAGGTACCTCCGAGGGGTGCTTGACCCTTAAAAATGACCTGAGATATTAAATAGTACTATCTAGTGAATTTCACTTGCAGCCCAATACGTTTCGGTCCTTTTAGCTGCAACTTAACGTAACTGAGCAAAAAATGTAAGCAAGTTAGTGATAAAAAATAGAAGTAAAAAAAATAAAAACATTATAAACAATAAAATAAATAAAAAACTGTCATAATTAGTTTATTGAGGAATCGTTTATAATCCTTATTGGATATAGATCATAAAATGAAAATATATTAATAGATAATAAAATCAAAATTAGTTATCATCATCAGCATCCAACACACATGCACCTCCACAACTACATAGCAAGCTACTATTTTTTATTCCTTCACAGCCACAACTCCATATTCAGTCTTTCATCTTTTTCAGACTGTCTTTTCATGAAGAGCACCATGCACTTTTGATGGTACTTAGCCTCAAGTCTCACTAATGGAGCATCTTTACAGCTCATCCACAACTGAGGTTCCAAATTTTTCAGTTTTTCTACCTGCTTCTAAATATTATTCTGCCTTTCTAGAGTAGTTATCTGCTTTACATTCATTTTCTTTTTTTTTTGCTGCCTTTTAAGCTACAAAAAAGACAGCATGACCTGTATTCAAAGTTCCCTTTATGTGAGTTACTGTCTCTACGTAGTGTTTGCCTCCTTTTAGTTGACAAATACTGTGATTGAGTTTGGTTAGAAGACTCCTGATGACTTTTGCAGGAATAGAATTTATGGCGGCATACTCTGTGCCAGAACAAGTCTGTTTTAGAAAAAGTTAGGCTTTGTAAAACTTTTTCTCAATGCCCTGTAGCCAAATGTACATGAACAGTTTGATGCCAATAAGGAAATCACATGTTGAATGTCTGTAACTTTATGGAAAGGAGCACTTCGCGTTTCCTGACACAATAGGCATGATTCTGG
Source organism: Artemia sp. Qi Xiang Cuo (assembly GCF_049724085.1). Lineage (NCBI taxonomy): Eukaryota > Metazoa > Arthropoda > Branchiopoda > Anostraca > Artemiidae > Artemia > Artemia sp. Qi Xiang Cuo. The sequence continues at coordinate 49,324,883 of NC_142798.1, read as the reverse complement.
TTTAAATACTGCATTCTTTGGACTGTGCATCAGCTTCAGGCTTTTTGAAGCAAGTTGATCCATTCTTCTGAAATAAATCTCATTGTAATACTACTGGAGTAGTTCAAATCTTATCCTGTTACATGAAATTGTAAGGTCACAATTTAAGAAGAGAGAAGAATGTAACAGAAAAAGATATTTTGTAATGCTAGATTCAAACATTCTTGCCATTTTTCGGGATACTAAGCCCCTTTTTTTACCATGTAGTGCCACTTGACAGAAATCAATTTTTGTTTAAAAAAAAGAAAAGATTTGAATAAGGTTTTACAGATTTATGAAAAAAGCTCAAAACAGATCAAAAGCTCAAAAGATATTTTGCAATGCTAGATTCAAACATTCTTGCCATTTTTCGGGATACTAAGCCCCTTTTTTTACCATGTAGTGCCACTTGACAGAAATCAATTTTTGTTTAAAAAAAGAAAAGATTTGAATAAGGTTTTACAGATTTATGAAAAAAGCTCAAAACAGATATGATTATTATAATTGGATAGAGTATTGATTTTTGAATTTAATGGTATGTTTGAATGAATGAATGAATATATTGGAAAAACCCGTCACAATTGAACAAAAGACGGATAAAAAACAAAAGAGAAGAAAACGCACATACAAAACACAACGAAACTTCTTGAAATGAAAATAATCACGAAGGAACTATTATTTCTTAGGCTGAGTTCCAACCCACCTACCAGGGTAAGTTATCACAGTAAGCTCACAACCTGCAGAATAACATGGTAATAAGTGACCATAAGGTGACACCACTAGATTAATCTTAATACAAACATCACAATAAAGAATTAAACAAGATTTCATCAGAATTTGCTGTTTTTGTGGAAGCAAATAAGTGAATTAAATACTTAATCTTGATATATTCAATCTTGTAACATATGCACTGTAACCCCAATACAATATTCTTGCTTTACAGTTAATCTCTGGTATTCCTAAGAAATTGCAAATATTAACCAGAGAAGTTAATATTATACTATGATTTTACAGCATTAACTTTGGTCAAAATATCAATTTCGTCTGAATGTCTTAGCAACAACAATTTAGTAGCAAGTGACCTGTGTCCTAAAGTAGTCAAACAGTGCATTAAGTGTATAACATCAACAGTAATTGTGTCCTAAAGACTTGTATTCAAAAATTTATCCATGCATGTTGCTGTCTGTAAAGTATTTGCATTGTTTTAATTGACAAGCACTGTGATATAGTTTGGTCAGAAGACTCCTGGTAACTTTTGCAGGAATAGAATTTCTGGCAGCACACTCTATGCTAGAACAGGCCTCTTTCAGAGAAATAGAGCTTTTTTAAAAATTTTGCAATGTTCTGTAACAAAATATACAAGAGCAATTTGGTGATAAGAAGGAAATAACACATGAAATGTATATGAATTTATGTAAAGAACCACTTTTAGTTTGCTGACACAATAGGCATAATTTTGGTTGAAATACTGTGTGCTTTGGACAATGCATTAGCTTCAGGCTTGTTGAAGCTAGTTAATCCATCCTTTTGAAAGAACTCCAAAGTTAAAATACTGTTAGAGCAGAATAAATCTTTTGTCCCTTACCTGATATTGCAAGGATTTACTTTATAAAGAATTTACTTTATAAATAAAATTAAACAGAAAAATATACTATAGAATGCAACCTTAGATTGTAATAATATAACTGTAGATTCAATTGGATCTACTTTTGATTACTAGTACATTTGAAATAGTTAGTGTTATGTATAGTTAAAATGATTCAAGCTAATGAAAAGCCTCCAAAGAAATTTTAGACAAATCTAATGGTTAACAATCCACATTCTATGTGGTATAATAGAGATTCTGTAGTGCACTGTGGAAACAGTGATTAACAATCCAAATACTGATTGTCTTATTTTACTTCTTGTATGTGTGATGCTCCAAAATAAAATAGGAAAATGAAACTTTCAGGGATGGATTTACAATCTAAAGTATGAATTGGGAAGACATTTTAAAGTGTCTACCTCCACTTCTTCTCCCACTGGAGGGTCCTGGCCTTTAATGACCTTTAAAAATTTGTGTTTTACAAAAGTGAAACCTTGCTAAATAGATCTTCCGCTTAAAATTAAGTACAACAAAATTGTTTTCAGTTTCACAACTTTGTTCAGTCCAAATTTATAAGGTTTTAAATATATGCAAATACATTTCCTAAATTGTGAAAAAAAAACAACAGTGATATGGCTTAAAATTCTACTCAAATAACAGGAATTGCATTTCCAGAACTAAAGCCAGAGAAAAAGAAACTGATAACTGACAATTAAGGTAAAATGTTGTTTTGTCAAGCTGGCGGACACAGGATTCGTCCTATCGCTAGCAAGTGCAATTTAAGGTTATTTAAGGTTATAGACCTGTCATGTAGACAAATTTCAGAACACTCTAGACAGAGAAGGAGTGGAAGTAGGTACTTCAAAATACCTTCCCGGGACATTCTTTAGCCTGTAGACCCATTCCTGAAAGGGTAAATATTTACCAAATCATATTATTGAGTTATGAATAAAGTGAATATACCACTTGATGCCTTTTTTTATGCTCTTTACAAGTATATTAATCGTTTTTGTCGGGAATGAATTTTAGCCCCTACCCTTATATAGACCAATTCAGGGTATATATTTGGGTCAATATCTACGAAGTCATATTATTGTGTAAGGTCAAAAGGGAATGCAGCATTTCATGCCTTTTTTTATGCTGCTTAAAAATATAATAAGCATTTCTACCGGAAAAGAATTTCAGCCCTCCCCCCTCAATCTGCCCATTGAGGGGTAGGTTTGGTATAGCCGAGATAAGGGGGGCTGTAATTCATTTATAATAGAAATGCTTATCATATTTGTAATCAGCATAAAAAAAGGCATCAAATAATGTATTCACTTTAGTCCTAACTCAATAATATGATTTCGTAGATATTGACCTAGGCCTATATTTGCACATTAGGGGGGTGGGGGAAAGTTTATACTTACCTCTCATTTACATTAGAAATAAAATTTACCCCCACCCCCTAATCTGCAAATATATACCCTGAATTGTATAAACAGGGGGGGGAAGGGTAAAATCGATGTCTGACAAAAATGATTATTATATTTGTAAAAAGCCTAAAAAAAGGCATGGAATGGTATATTCACTTAATTTGAAACTCAATAATATGATTTGGTAAAGATTGACCAAAAAAGGCACTAAAAGAGCATTTTGAGCCTTTCTTGATCCATGATATAACTTCAAATAATGTAGTCACAATAAAAATTGTGCTTTGAAAACTTAGACCCAAAGAAATCAATAAGCTAAAGAGCCAAAACTAAGGTAGATAATTTCTGTCAAAATTTAAATTGCCTGTCTCTTAAATAAACCTCCCTAGGGTATAGTCTAGCCTATATTACACCCTAAATTCATTCCTGATAATCTCATTTTCCTACCTACCTGCTATTTTAGAAGATAGAAATAAACTCATCTATAACTCTGCCTATTGTTGAAAAGAAACGAATTAATAAAAGAAAAAGGACTGATAATTTCCTATTTAAGAAAAGAAATAGCTTAAGACTGATAGAGCCTAGAGGGTTCTGAACCTGTTAATAGTTCCTTTCGAGAGTTCTTTTCAATTCGATGGTTAAGGAGTAATCATACTTTTTTCTTCGGAATTCAATACTCTATTCAAATATAATGATTATTCCAAATACTAATTTTCTGTAATAACTTTAGAACTTTATTTGTTGATCATTATTTCTCTTTCTTCTTTAAATTGCACGATTTGCATAAGCCTTAAACAGATACCGTTACAAACTTGAAAAAAATGTAAACAAAACTCTCGAGATAATTTTTCCCTAATCTTTCAGGTCATTTTTAAGGGTCAAGCACCCCTCGGAGGTACCTATTCCCGGGTATAATCGTAATCAGCGTGTTTGATATGACTAGAAACTGCTTTCAAATTGGGTGAAACAGATGTGTCATGACGACCTAAAAATAAGCATCTTTTTGTCTATTGGCTCCCGTACTATAATATATATCTATTAGATATAGTTTTACATTATTTTTAGAAAGCGAAATAGAAAAATATGAATCCACATTACTTTCATAAATGTTCCGAAACTTTACTATTAAATTTTTTGAGAAAATCTGGATCGTTCAGTATGAATTCTAAGGGAAGGCAATTTCATAGTCTTCTTAGACTATAACTATTCTGAACAAACGAAATTACCGAGAAATTAATAGAATCAAGAGCCAATGGTAACAGTTCTTTAATTTGTTTAAGTCTAAAAAGGACACAATGAACTGGAAGGACGAGATCAACTGGCAATATGCTCAAAAATGTATATTGCCTCTTAGTAGGGACCACAGACAAGAAGTATTATCATACAGATGTCCACTGTCCTATCTCGCAATGTTAAAAAAGAGGGTCGGGTATTCGGACACCTTTTGGCTATATGTTATGACGTTTAATGCATGCGAGAAGTCAGAGTTGCCATGTTAGTTATATTTAGGCATTTTGATGGGTAAAAATTATAGCCAATTTTGGAAGCTTTACAATTTGTCATATACGGTACATGTAAAATAAAAATAAGGCTTAAATATTAAAATTTTACGGTAAAATACTGCAAGCATACAAGAATTTAATAGTTTTATTTACATCCCATGGCTCGTAAATGTATATACATGTTTTTAATTTCTTTAAAATTTTGATAAAATGGCGGCACATTGTTTGCCAGTTTCGCTTGTAAGATCGCATTTAAACTTATTTTTTGGTTTTCTTCGTCTTTTGACCCCGAAATACGAATTCGGCCCAGCCAGGATTGTGATAGCTGTTTTTTTTTAATCAATCTTTAAATATCTCTTATCGTTAAGTTTTACAAATATTCATTAGCCCTGGGAAAAAAAAACTATTGAAGTGATCACAAGGAAGCCTAGCACCTAAATTTGAGATAACCATAAAATTTTAGTAGGGTTCTATAAATTTTTTAAACCTAAATCCTGAGAGGCCGATGAAATACATTCTGTTCGATCTGTTGGCATATTAAATTAAAAAAACAAAACAAGTCCTTTCAACTGAAAATAAAGAACAAAACCAAAAGATAAAAGCAAAAATTATTACGTATATGAAAGTTCTTATGAACAGCTGTCTTCTGTAAGTATTGGTTCGCGGTTCTCACGAGGTTTATTTTTTATTTATGAAACTGCATTTTTTCTCTTCAATGTAGTAAGTGAGTAAAGTATTGAGTCCTGCCACAAACAAATCTGTATAGATTTTCACGTGGTAGGACTGTGAGATATTGACTTTTTTTTGTGAATATTGGTCTTTAATTAAAAATGAATTTCTCTCTCTCTGTGACCCTTCCTTAACACCTGGCTCTTTACGCTAATGTTTCTTAGTACTTAAAAAAAGCTTCTAATTGATCTAATTAAACGACCCTTGTGTTTCAGTAGTTGTTCTTAAATAATTGGGACAAAAAACTTTAGCGTAAAGAGCAAGGTGTTGAGAAGGGGCAACCTCCTTCATATACGTAATAATTTTTGTTCGTTTCAAGTTTTGAGGTTGCTCATTACTTTCAGTTGAAAAAACCTGTTTTTTCTTAAATTTAATTTCTGATGTTTTTTGAATAATGCCAGGAAACCTGGCTCCACCTCCATAAACATTTATATATATATATATATATATATATATATATATATATATATATATATATATGATTAAAATTAAATATATAACCAGTAATATACGGTTCATCATAGTTTCGTGCTTGCCTTGAACCCACAAATCACTTAATTAGGCACTGGGACATAATCAGGCGATTCTGGTTTTACTACGAATCCGTTTGAAATTCATAGCAAATGACTTAAATACTACTTTTAATAACAACTCACCGCAACACCAAGCCACCTGAGGCAAACACAGCCGCCAAGTCAAGTGCCATGGCAATATAGTTCCAACCTCAGCAATTTCAGTTAATTTTCCGAACAATTTATTGAGTAAAGTAATCAGCTTTTATTAGGAGACTTTATCTTCATATTTTTTCTACAACAGCAATGAAGGAGACAAGTTTTGAAAATAAGACTTTAATGATTTAAAAATTCAGAGTGAACCTTTCCTGGTTTCAGACAAATCCATAAAAAATAACTTTTACATCTTGTTCAACAAAAACAGCTTGAAGCGTATCTGAACTTCTAACAACCCTGTTTCATACTCCCCTCATGGCCACACTAAAACAGATTACAGGAAATAACTGATCATCCAAAAAAAAATAATTTGTCTGAAAAAAGAGAGGAAAAACTATATGGACAGTCAAGTAGTATAAGAAAAAGGCAATTATAAAATAATACAACTTTATATTTCTTTTTCATTTACTAATGTAATTAAAACAGTACTATGTACATCAAACATATATCCGCTAAATTTTTTTTGCGTATCAGAACCATCTCAAAGCCCTTGATAATAAAATAAAGTGACTTATTTTAATAGAATGTGTTTTCAAGTGCCTGTTCATTGAATTAACTTGTTCTTTCAGAATTGAAACAGTTAACTATTTCTAACAGATTTAATGGAGAATATATATCCAAGGAATTCCTAACGAAGCAGAAAAAAACTGTTCACATTTTTGATAATCTTTAAAATACATTAACTTACTTTCTTGAAATTGGACTTACAGGCTTGAAGGTAAATAATGCTGACTCTAATATTTTATGTATTTCCTCTAGAAGCCAGAAGCGACGGCAACAACCAAGGAAACTTTTAGTGACTAAGATTATGAAAAAAACAGCTTTTAGCAAAATAATCACTCGCCTCAAGAAAATTGTTGGCTAGAAATAAATGACATCCAGGATACTTTTTCTCATAAGAACATACACAGCGACAACAAAACTTTTATGTGTACAGTCTATTCTTATCCAAAGATAATTTTCCACATTCGAAAATTTGAGTTCTCTCCTTTATTTGTATACATTCCATTTTTTTTTTTTTTTTTGTAGTTTCAGAGTGCTAATATACATCTTACAAGGAAAAGCACCCGAAAATAATTTTTTAAACGGAAAAAGGCAGACAAGTACTTCTGACCAGCTTTTCTCAGAGCCTTTACCTTAATCTTAAAATTTGAATTTATTATTTGTGTAAATAATAAGTTTGCAGTGTAAATAATATTATTTGTTTAAATAATAAATTTATCTAAATAATAAGTTTGCTAATATATCTTCCAAAGAAAAAAACTTGCACAGACCAAAACCAAAACAATCAATCACCTATAAATAAACATCAGCAAAAAGAATAATCTAGTATACAAAATAATTCTGAAAATCCTCGGTTGGGAAAAAATAATGAACAAAGGACAAGATAGTAAGAAAAAGAACCAAAAACAAAGGCTTTTCTACAACAAGAAGCAGCCAAAAATTTAGACACTTTTGAATAAATAAGCATTGACAATATTTAAATTATGAACAACTCCACTTTGTTGCCAGAGAAATTGCAGGGATAAAGATTATATTTTTTCATTAGAACATTGAAAGCAGCAATACGACTTTTGAGTATGAGTCTTTTCTTACATAAAGCCGATATTGACATTTCAAAATTTGAGCTCTTTGCTTTACCTGCATAATTATTTTTTTTGTACTTATACATCCAACAATGAAAAACAGTCAAAATAACTTTTGAAGTTGGAAAAAATATATAAACATATTGCTCATCTCTTACTAGCAAGCTAGAATTTAGTCAAGAATATAATTTTCAACACGACCTGGTAATAAGAAAAATTCAGCAAAGGGCAAAAGACCAAAAAAAGGACAAGAAACAGTGTTTTTTGTAGCAAAAAGCAAAAAGCAGCAAAAAATAGACTTAGGATAACCAACCATTAATAACATTTAAACTCCAAATATCCCCATGTTATTGCTAGAAAATTTAGTTCTTGAGATGGTAAAAAAGGCAAAAAAAAATATTGGTCATCTCTTACTAGCAAGCTAGAATTTAGTCAAGAATATAATTTTCAAAACGATGTAGTAACAAGAAAAACTCAGCAAAGGGCAAAACACCAAGAAAAAAGACAAGAAACAGAGTTTTTGTCACAACAAAAAGCAGCAAAAAATGGACTGTCAATAACATTTATACTCCAAATATCTCCACTTCACTGCTAGAAATATTGAAAAAAACTGCCTTATGCATGTTGCAATATTGATTTTTTTTTTTATTATACTTTTGTCTGTTCACACTTCTTTCTTGTTGTTTTTTCTCAATTAGAGATCTATTTTTGAACTTTACTAGATATTGAAGTCTCATAGCAACATAAGTCCTACAGAATTGCTGTTGAGCCTCTTCAGAACAAAATAGGATAGAACTATCACAGTGACTCACTATCTTTTTTCTTATTTTTTTTTGATACCCAAAGACTTTCATGGTATTCAGAAAATGATCTTCACAGGATTTTATATAATTAAAACAAGCCTCAGTTGGAACAGTCAAACCATGGAAAGGACCAGCAGATGGATTGTCATATACTCTATAATATATAAAAATATCATCTGGCCCTACAAAGTTGTCATGGCTCTTAAAATTGAATCTACACTGATCACACTTTTGTATCTCCAAAAACGTTTTAACAGACCAGCCACATACATATTTAAGACCAAACATTTCTGATCGTTTGTCAAAATCACTTGATATTGTAAAAACCCAAGATTTAACCGTGGCATTAAACTCATTTTGCTACATTAATGATGAAAATTGTTCAATGAACTCATCGTTTTGAAACACAGGGTTACCATAAGAGACTTCACTAACTGATTCATTTTCTTTGTTTCTACTTTTCAGTCCTTTTAAGGCATTCATAGTATTTAAATTTACTGCATCATCAAATACACAGTTGGCGCCTGATTTGGATTGGATTGTTATAAAGCAGCAGAATGCCTGCTTATAGTTGTTTTCAAACTCACATGCGCGAGGATTGTCATTTAGACCACCTTTTCTTCTCATAAGTCCAAAGAAGTTTTCCAAGCAATCTTGATTTAATCTTCTGGTGGCAAGCTTTTGAATTCCCAGGCCCCTCATTTCAGTAGACAGTCCCTTCAGTGACGATATATTCAGCAATCATCCTTTTTACAATTTCACGCTGTTTGTAATGTCTTGTTTTCTTGTACACTTATAGATCTTCAAAGTTGACAGTTCTTTTGAAACATTGTCTAAAAAACAAAACTTTTCTGACCTTTTCATTCCTCTTGAAAGATGCAAAGGTTGCCTAAAACGTTTTTTATCTAACAGAGAAGACGAATTGAATAAATCAAACAGTTTGTCTATGTTCTTTATGAATTTTATTGTTCTCTGCCATTCCTTGCCCAGAAAATTAGTGGCATATAAACAATGCATAGCACTAGCAACAGAGTGACTTAGAACCTGGGCAGCAAGACTGAAATTCATTTTTTTTTTATATTATTCAACAACAAATGTCCTCTATGGAGTCTAGGCATCATACAGATATTATTTTTGGAGGCATAATTGTAAGTCTGACACACCTGACTCCAACTAGCTTCTGTTCCATCAAAGAACTGCACTGTCTACATCCACATGTGGCAACATCCACAAACTCAATCCTTGTGTCTGATGTATCTTCACTATAGTCTTTTGATTTCAGACTATTACAATGGTCATGTTCAAAATTGGAGGCAGTATTACAGCTTTCACTGGTTGATGGCAAATTTGCATCATAATCGCATAATATTTGTCTTCTACACTTTGTTAATGGGGGGCACAGTTTATCTTTTGGGTTTGCTACTCCATGGTTTGGTTTTTTTCTTTCTTAAGATTGGACCACTTTCCACTGGGTGAAGAAACATAATATCTCTTATCATTCCTTTGAGAATCAAGCATATTAGAAGAGCTAGTGTGCTTTGATACAACTTGGTCTTGCTTATATGTTCTGGCTGAACTTTCTAAAACTGGTTTCAGGCAGTCAATGCACATCCTACATTTTTTTTATGTACTGTGTCTCCGGTGACATGGCTAGTACTTCTTGATTTTGCGACAAATTTGCCCAGATATTAGACCTGAAAGGTAAAATTCCAATTTAGTAATATTTACCAACTAAATAATATATAAAATGAAATTTATCTAATCATATACAGCACAATAGCACTGTCTAAGTAAAGAGCAAGTGGAATCTGAGCTAGTGTTGTAAAATCACTGTAAAATAAAAAATTGGTATAACATGGTTACATTGGTAAAATAAGATACTCACTAGGAAATACAAGGTAAAATTGGTGTTTTAAAGTTACCCTGTAGCTACAAGAACAGTGGAGCATTTATTTTTAAGCATCACTTACAGCTTTTAATGGATTTTCTTTAATGATTTTAATTTTCCTGGGCTTGCCCCTTCATATTGATAAATATAATTAACTATCTAACTTATCCCTTTGGTAATCTTGAGCCTAGGGTAATAACTCAGCAATTGGACAGTCTGATTTTGAACATCCATTTTGAAAAAAAAAATTACCATTGTTTAGGAGTAAAATCATATTAGTCATTTTTCACAACATTTAAGCCTAAGAAACATAACCCTAGCAGCCTTGCACATCTAAATAGCCACATTCATCATATCATATACATGTTTTTTTTCATTTATTTATAAAACCGAATACAAGTAAAAAAGAGGTTTATAACACTTTAATGACTTTGATTAACTAAGCACTGGATCATAAGAGCAAAACATTCAGTCACTTTTCCTGACACACCAAATCAAATTTAAGGGATAGCAAATTGTCTAAAGAAGGCATGGATGAAATCAGCCCTACTCATCTTAGTTTCTGCTAGTTTTGAGTTTAATATGATGATTTATTTTAATTTCTATTTTGTTTTAGGTTTTATATATTTATTGATGATGAATTGTGGTAGTTTTGAGCTTGAAAAATTAGTTGACTTCATTTCTGCTCATTATTGGTTTAATGTGGCTCTTTACTTTCCTTTGAAAACCCTATTTTGTGAATGTTTTTTAAATTTAAGTTAATCAAACAGTTTTTGGCAATGAACTGTAAGTAAGGAGCAACCTGGCTCAATAGTAACTGAAACTCTAAAAAACAGAATTTTGATACCAATAGATACTTCAAAAGAATCATATTTTAATACTGATTTCAAACATATAAGTTTCATCAAGTTTAGTCCTACCCATCAAAACTTATGCACTGAAGAAATTTTCCTGATTTCTGAAGAAAGGGGGAAATGCCCCCTAAAAGTTATAGAACATTGATGAAAATCAAAAAATCAGATTCAGCATATCAGAGAACCCTAGAGTAGAGGTTTCAAGCTCCTATCTGCAAAAATGTGGAATTTTGTATTTTTGCCAGAAGAAAGATCATGGATGTGTGTTTTTTTCCCAGGGGTGATCGTATTGACCCAGTGGTCCTAGAATATCGTGGGAGGGCTCATTCAAACAGAAATTAAAAGTTCTAGTACTCTTTTAATCTGGCCCCAAAAAAATGGAGGGCAACAAGGCCCCCTCCCACACTAATTTCTTCCGCAAAGTCACCCAATCAAAATTTTGAGATAGCCATTTTGTTCAGCATAGTCGAAAATATAATAACTTTGTCTTTTAGGATGACAACCCCCCAAAGTACCCGGGGGGAGGGCTAAAAGTTATGAGCTTTACCCAATGTTTAGATATAGTATTGGTTATTGGGAAGTATAGAGACGTTTTCAGGGGGGATTTTTTCTAGTAGGGAGGGGGGTGGGTCGGGGGTTATGTGGGAGGATCTTTCCATGGAGGAAGTTTTCATGGGAGAAGAGACATTGCTATGATGGGGGCACCTGATTACCCAGTATTATAAAAAACAAGATCAAAAATTAAATAAAAAAAAAGTTTTTCAACTGAAAGTATGGAGCAACATAAAAATTTAAAATGAACAGAAATAATTATGTATATGATTGGGTTTACCCCCTGGTCAATACCTTGCTCTTTAAGCCAAAGATTGTTTAGTACTTTCATAAGAGCTATTTATTCTAACTAATGGCCTTTGTGATTAAGAGGTCATTTTTAAAGAATTAGAACACAATTCAAAACTTTAGCATAAGTTAATTTGTAAAATACATGTATTTATTACTAATAAAAACATTTGTAAATAAAACTACACAACTTTCAAAAAAGCCATTTAACCAAATGAAAGTAAGATTAATACGTAAATTTTGTTTTAATTATTCATGTACAGCAAGCCACTCAAAACCTACATTAGTTCATAAACGGTCAAAAATTTAAAAAAAACAAGTTTTTTTTAACTGAAAGTAAGAAGCAACATTAAAACTTAACACAAACAGAAATTATTCTGTATATAAAAGGGGCTGTCCTCTTCTCAATGCCTTACTCTTTATGCTAAAGTTAGACTCTTTCTCACAATTTTTTTTTAAACAATAAAAACCTTTAGCATAAAGAGTGAGGCGTTGAGGAGGGGACAGCCCTTTTCATATGTGGAATAATTTCTGTTCGTTTTAAGTTTTAATGTTGCTCCTTACTTTCAGGTAAAAAAACTTGTATTTTTTTTTAATGAAAACAAGGACTCAGTATAATACTATTATGGTTATAAACCTGTGGATAGGACAAATTTTTTTTTTAAAGACTTCTCATTGTATATTCTAAAATGTGGAAGCATATCCATAACAAATTCAGTCAGAGTGTGTACATTAATAATGTGAAAGCCTTCCCCCCCCCCCCCTAATTGGTCAGCAGAAAAATCATGTAAATTTAGACTGCTTAAGTTGCATTTTAAACTTGGCAAACGTACAAGGAATTGAAAATTTTTTGATGGATCTCCCAGAGAACTCATTATATAACTTTTATAAATTTGAATATCTTCCTCATCAGGATATCCCTGACAGGGAAAATGCCGGTTAGAGCCTTGAAAAAGGTTTGGGATGATTAATCCTTACCTCTCATATTTTACTGTAAATTGTTATTTTTCTGTCTATCTTATATTGAGTGACAGATTCAGAGATAAGCACCAAAAGTACTAACAAAGAAAGGTCAAAAATGAGAAAGAGAGGAGGATGAGAGACAGCTGATACCTAACCTAACCTAACCTAACCTAACCAGACAGATTCTTACCTTTGGACATCAGAAGGGAAAACTTTTAACTTTATGTCCTTGTCAGTATTTTTATGTGAAATTCCACACTTAGAACATTTAGTTCTTCCCATCTTCTGTGTATAATATCTCAAAACTAAAGACAAAATCCAAAATTAAAGATTTACCATAAAACTTCTTTTTAACACATAACACACAGCACACTTCAAAAGATATGTTAAAACTAAATACATTTGTTTAAAATTCCCTCAACAAGCAGAGATTTTTTGCCTAATAAACATTAGTATTTGTAAATTCTTTTTTAGAATCATTAAATTGGATGGTTATTTCAACAGATACATACACATCAGAACCAATGTGTTTATCTTGATTCAGACGGGATTCTATTGAATATTTTTTGCTTTATTTATGCTTTGAATAAAAATCATGAGTATATTAGAATGGCCCTAGTTATTTTATTGTTTCTATAACATTTATTAGGTACATAAACCCTGTTATACAAATATACTTTGATCACCTATATAGCTATATAGCTTGGTTTTTACCAACCCAGTAAACATCCATAAACTCAACATTTGGTTTGCAATAAGAAGACACAGAAGGCTTTGCCACTTTCATTGGAAATTTGTTTAACATTTGAGCAAGATTAAAGAAGAAAATTTACATCAAGAATTTTGAATGAACTCTCTCTGAAAATAGTCTAGTGAATAATCTGGAAGTTTATTATTTTGTGAATGACCGGAAGTTATTTATTTTGTTGTATATAAATATGCCAGTTTCAATTTTAGTATTTCTACTGAAGATGGTCACTGTGTATGTGATTGAAATAACTGGACTTTTTTACCTGTTTTTTTCACAGTCTAAATAAATGGATTAATCCCCATTTGAAAGTTTATTTGTACCATTTCAAGTTTTTCAAGTGCTGTTGACAAAAATAGCACTGAATTTTGTGATTCAAAACTTTGCCATTGACAATTCAGGGTATATATTTGCACAGTAGGGGGGTGGAGGTGGGTAAATTTCATGGTAAATTTCATGGTAAATTTGCAGTTGGCCATATAATTTAGCTTGGATGAAAGTCAAAACTCCATTTGATCCTTTTTTTATGCTCTTTCATTATTCTTATAAAATACCTTTGGGGTCCCTTTAAGGGCTCAAGATGCAGTAAATTTTGTGTTGTTCATATTATTGACTTATGAATAAAGTAAACATACCACTTGATGCCTTTTTTTATGCTCTTTCCAAATATAATAATCATTTTTGTTGGAAATGAATTTTGCCCCCACCCCTATATATTCAGGGTATAGATTCACACATTAGGGGGGGGGGAGTTTAAACTTACCTGTCATTTACATAAAAAATAAAATTTATCCCCCTCCCTAATGTGCAAATATATGCCCTGAATTTATATATAGGGGTGGGGGTAAAACTCTTTTCCAACAAAAATGATTATTATAGGCTATTTGGAAAGAGCATAAAAAAAGGCATCAAGTGGTATGTTTACTTTATTTGTAAGTCAATAATATTAACAACAAAAAATTTACCCAAAGTGCAATTAGCCCCACAAGTAATTATTGAATTATGAAATAGCATAAAAAAAGGCATCAAATGATGCTTTTACTTTCATCTTAGCTAAATTATGGGGCCTACAAGAAATTTACCAATGACTGTTGATGAGAAATAACCTCTAGTAGCCTAGTGAAATCAAACCTAGGCCTATGCAATAAGTTAACTTTGGTAGCCTATGGGTAAATATTTACCAAATCATATTATTGAGTAACAACTAAAGTGAATATACCATTTGATGCCTTTTTGTATGCTGATTACAAATATAATGATCATTTCTATTGGAAATGAATTTTAACCCCCCCCCCTATATATGCCAATTACGGGTATATATTTCTACATTAGGGGGGTTGGGGGCAAATTTTATTTCTGATGTAAATGTGAGGTAAGTTTAAACTTTACCCCCCCCCCCTAATGTAGAAATATATAATCTGAATTGGCATATATAGGGGGGGGGAAGGGCTAAAATTCATTTCCAATAGAAATGACTATTATATTTGTAATCAGCATAAAAAATGACATCAAATGTTATTCACTTTAGTTGTTACTCAATTATATGATTTGGTAAATATTTACCAGCCTAAGTAGCATAGCCTAAGACTACACGTTTTGGGAGAAATAATCCTTATTTTCTTGCTTTTTCTCTTTTGTTTTTTTCTACTGTGAATATTGTAGGCTACAGTAATCTAGTTTTTCTGTTACAAAAGGTAGTAGTAGGCATAGGCTATACTTTTTTTTCTAGGCTAGGTCTACTGCATAGCCCCATTTTGCTGAATGGGCTAAATATAGCTTATAGGCCAATATGTAAGTTTGCTAGTTTTGAGGGACTGCCCTTATTCTTTGCTTTGTCTGAATCAACAGTTGGCTCATAATAGGCTAACCATATAGGCTAATATGATGCCAATAAGGCAAAATAAAAATGATGAGTAGCCTAGGACTAGGCTAAGTTATACCCTTAGATATTGAAAGGGAATGAGAAAGATGTAATTATAGCAACCTATAGGAAAGTACAGACCTACTAGCTAATAGTATGAAACAATTGAAGACAAAATTAAATAGTGTTCTTCTTATTTGGCTATATGCTAGTGTTGACTTAACAAGAGACCAAACAAAAGCTTATACAAATAATATACGAATAGTAATAATAAATAGGCCTATTTGAATAATCCTGATTTGACTAGACAACCTTTGTTAAACGTTTTTAGGAAGAAATTGAGGACAGACGAGCACAAGCACTAAAATTGCTGGTACCATAAAATTATGCAAGTTGGACGTCTGTATCTAGGGACTTATCAGAAAGTGGTAATGGGGAAGGAAGGAATGCTTTAAATGTACGAAGGGCATTTTTTATAAGACGTTGAAGGGGCATAATTCGAGATTTAAAAGTATTTAAATAAGCAATGGGGGCAATAATTAAAAATAAGAATGAATTAAAGAATAATAAGTGACTTAAGGGCAGGAAAGGGGAGGTAAAATTTTAGATACCGCAGTAACCCTACATTCCTTCCTAGCTGAATCCTTAGTCTATCAAGATGAAGCTTCCAAGATAAATTTTCATCAACTATAAGACCTAGATATCTACAAGATTTCTTTCTAGTAATGGAAACAATTTCTCCGTTAAAATAGACAGATATTTGAGAAAGCGACGGCAGGGCATGAGAAAGCCGAGAAAAGATGATAAAATGGGTTTTCGATGAATTTAAAACAATGCGGTTGTCAGCAAACCACTGCAATAGTTTCATTAGGCTATGAAAGATGGATTTTTTTTTTTACCAATAATTCATCTTTACCTGTGACAGTATTAGTCGTGTCGTCTGCGAATAGTAGAGCAAGTCCATTACCCGCGATTGTGTCTATTAGGTCATTAACGTATATTAGAAACAGAAGTAGTACAAGAATTAAACCTTGCGGTACTCCTATCTTTCCTGAGAACATGGGGTTTTTACCGATTTTACTGTACCTCCATCCAAAAAGTGATTCCCATCACTAAGGTAAGACTGGATGAGTAAGAGAGCATTGCCTTCTATTCCGCAGTTGTCATGCTTACCCAGAAGAATCAGATGACAAATCGTATCAAATGCTTTCTTCGCATCCACAAATATTGTAACTGGTATTTCGTCATGGTCCACTGCATGTGTAGTAAAACGAGTATAGCATGCTCTGTAGAGTGCCCAGGCCTGAATACAAACTGATGCATGATAAAAACTTAGACTTGGTCAGATAATTCATCACTCTGCTCTAGATGCAACGCTCCGTAATTTTCGAAAAACCAGAGAGAATAGAGATAGGGTGGTAGTTCGAAGGCTGCTTGGGGTCGCTACATTTGTGGAGGGGTATAACTGTCGCCGGCTTGAAAACAGTGGGAAAGATTCCGTTCTTAAAGCAGGAATTGGTGATGTATGCGATAACGTTGACATAGAAATCCATGGTTTTCTTGATCAGGCAAGTTGACGACCCACCTGGACCTTCGGAGTGAGTGATTTTCATGACTTGCACAATCTTCAGGAGTTCGTCTCCAGTGACAGTTGGTGACAGAAGCATAGAGGAGCTAGATGACGAAGGTAGCTATTTTTTGTAATTATCTCTGCAGATAGTTGACCGGTCATAAGCTTCCTCTACGGTTGCTTCTCCAGTACCTGCAAAAAAATCGTTGAGCGTGTTGGCTACTTCTTGTTGCGATTTTGAAAGTGTTTTATCTGGCTTCATCATGGTCTAAGAAATGTGTTGGTTATTTGCTTATTCATGCATTCATTTATTAGAGTCCATGTCTTCACCGGTGATTCTTCTGCTTTTTGAAACTGGTCATGGTAATATGCCTGTTTAGCTTTCCTAAGCAGGGATGTCAAAGTGTTTTATAGCTTTTGAATTCGGTACCAAATTCATCAGGTTTATCAATAAATTGCCTAAACAGCATATTCTTGTGCTCAATACTGGTAAGTAATCCTTGCGTGATCCATGGCTTTTTCGATGTTGCATACCTACCAGAGTGTCTTTCCGGAGAAGTGCAGGTAGATTCAAGAGCATATGAGAATTTTTCAACAAATAGAACAGCCATTGCGTCTGAGTCCGTTTCATCATAAACTGAATTCCAATCGGTACAACCTAATGTGGCTCTTCAATTTTTTATAGATTTATCATCAATAGTCCATCTTACTTTTATGTTCGAATTTATACTTGATTTCCCCCGGTTAGTCAAAAATTCATCGAATAGGAGAAAATGATCCGAAGCATCAGTTAAGACGATGTAACTCGAATATAGACTAAAATTTGTAAATATCTTATCTGAAACTGAAGCAGACTGTTTACCAATGCATGTTGGTTTTCTTAATATAGGGACTTAACCTGTAGAAAAAATAGTAGTCAGTAAATCTACAGGCGGAGATCTTAAGGCTTGTGACTCTCAATTCGCAAGTCCTAAATCTAAGTTACAATCTCCCATAAATACTATTTTCTGGTTCCTAAAATTCAACCGTTGCGCAAGATAATTCAACTTACCAATAAAACTTGAGGCACTTGATCCTGGAGACCGATAAAACAGGCATAACAGTAGCTTCTCTTTACCAGATATAATTTCAACAATCAAGGATTCAAACTCCATCTCTTGGTATAAATCACAGAAATCAGCTTATTTATAGTAACTATTCTATACCCAGATGTACCAACTAAAGAACTATTACTAAGAAATGTCTCACATAGTCCTAGAATTTCAATGCGGTTACTACAAAGGAAAGTGGAGAGAAAATCAAAACTATCAAGCACTCTGCGACAATTCCAAAACGCGATTCGGGATAATTGTGACAAATTAAATGGAGGGATTCTGTCATTATTTATATATTTGCTGGGAGCAAAAGAGTGGATAAAAAGATCAGAATATTTATCACCAGCTGATCCCAACGATTTAAGTAATTAATTTAGGTCAAGTTGGTTTTTCTAAAAAAAAAAAATGGACCCGGTCAGATGTTATCTTATTTAACAGTTATAATCAAATCATATTGAAAATAAAACTTACTACAATCAATCTGGAATGATAGGCTAATAAGCAGAAAGCAGGACATTTTAATTATCGATATTTTATCATTTAGGACCATCCTAATCCTGAATGATCATGAGTCAAAAAAGGTAGAAAATGTCTATCTATCCGATGTTGTCAGTGGCAGTTTGAAATCAAGGATCCCCTTTGGGCCTTCCAGCCACCAATCGAATCCTTGCATTGCCCTAGTTTCAACAAGGTCTAAGAATAACCTCAGCTTTTTAATCAACAATCTCTTAGCTTTTTAATTACCAACTTACGTAAGAGCCAACCAATGAGTAATAAATAATCATACTGGGTGTCTAAATTGCAGTATTAACCTGAGATTTGTCATCAATAAGCTCAGTTATCTCTAAATATCAACCATTTTCGAAACCAAATAGCATCTGCAAAACATGTACTTAGCATGTTTTGCTAAATACTTAATAATCTATCAATATTCTCTAAAGAATTATGAATTTGAAGAGGATTATGCTTCTATGGGCAAATTTGTGGATAGGGGTTTCTGAGGGGGCACAGACCCAATCATTGCATGATTAGAATGCCAAATATGGCTGTCATCTCCATTATTAGCGAAATATGTATTTCATTTTTTTCTGATTTACGATGTCTAAAATTGCATTATTACCCTCAGATTTGTAATCATTAAGCTCAGACACACTTGTATAACTAACTACTGGAAATAAAACTTCATCTGTGAAATATTTACTTAGTATACCTTGATTTAAGTAAGACACCCATGTTGCAGTTTTAATGGATTTTAGTAATAAAACGTAGAGCAATTTAGAAACATTCCCCAGAAAATCATGATTTGGAAGAGGTACTATACCTACGTATGTGACGTTGGGAGAGGAGAGGCTGTTCGAAGGGGCCGGGCCCAAGTGCTCTACTTTGGACTCTCGGATCATACATATTGAAAATCTTTGCATGGCTCGGATTTTTGTGAATTGTGTAAATAATAGGTTTTAGTTTTTGACATCTATAAGACCTTTTAACCATATATCTGTAATTGGCAAGCTGATAAACCCCCAAGAACCAATCTTGATGGAAATAGACCATTATTTATAAAATGTTTAAGAACTGTTTTTCATTTAGGACTTCTATTTTAAGCTACTTTCCTAAAAATTGCAGTCAACTGACCAAGAAGCCCATATATATAAACATTTGTGGAAACACCATTAGTGAAAGATGAAGTCTGTTTTTGTTTAATAAGTCACGATGCAATGTTAATGATGAGAAAACTCATAAATTATGATTGAAAGAGGGTGTTAAATGTCCTTATATGTACACTTGTAGCTAAGGGAAGGGGCAGGAGTGAGGCTAGGATTTTGAGTTTAAAGATGGGGGGGGGGGGCTACAAAGAATGTGCCGACAAGCTTCCACAATCCTAATAAATAATTTGGCACTGTCATACTGCAACCATAAGTATTTACTGATTAAAATTTAATAGTTAAGAATCATTCCCTAAATAGTTTCTGAATGATCATCAGTCACAAGAGCTACAGCAGGTTTATATGTGCAAAGATTGGACAGGATGTGTTTGGTCGAAGGGGATGTGGGCCAAATGACCCTACTTAGGAACCAACAAGGTATCAAGTGTCACCCATTTATGAACTGTGTGTTCAGTGTGCTTTGATTTTCGAAGTCGATATTGGAATAATAGCACTAAATTTGTAATCAGCAAGCTCAGAAACATTCAGTACCTACCTTTGATGACAACCCAATCTGATTTGTGAAATATGTACTTGGTGTGCTTAGTTTTCTGGTAGTCACGTTTCGGTCTCAATGATTAAATTAACCCATTTGGAATAAAACCTTTATCAATCCCGAAATGATCGTAAGTCATGAAATACATGCAGAGGTTTTTAAATTTGGGGTTGTGGGTGTTTGAAGGGCATCGATTTGAGACCTTCAACGATTCTTATTGAAAATCCTTGCATGATTCTAATTTCAGCAAGGTGTAACATGCCCACATTTCTTTTAAGACGAATCCATCAAGCATTTGTTTCATATGGGATATTTGCAAAATTTTGTGACTTACTACTGCAACTACACGATCCATTTCTGCCCTGGAGGCACTCTTTTGACCTTTAAACCTTTCTGATTAAAACTGCTGCTGGGAATTTCGACGTTGGGGCCATGAACACAACCATGTGGGGTTGTTTGCGATACGGGTGGTTGCCCCAGATCGGTTTTGGCCCACAAAAAGACACTAACATTCAATATGTGGTCAAATGAGCAATCCCCCAAGCTTCTGCAACCGTCTATTATATGACAAAAAAAAAAAAAAAAAAAAAAAAAAAAAAAAAAAAAAAAAAAAAAAGAGAAAGAAAACAAAACATAGCAGACACATTATTCTCGACTAAGTTAAAGCCTTTTGCGTTGAAAAGTGTTGAAGAATTCAACTGTTCGATGCAACTCAACTCAAAGGAGCCCTTGCTGAGGGATCACTTTTGCTAAACCTGTTCACACATTTGTTTATGGCTTGATGGAGCGCCTTGGTAAGGATTTCTTGCAAACCAATTTGATACCTTGATCTTGACCTTAAAGTAAGCAATAAACAGAGACGTTGCTATTTTTATATTTATAATAAGGATGTTTGCCAGAAGATAATCACAAAAATAATTAGTAGAAAGAAAGTTAAGGAAATTAAAATAAACATTTTTACAATATAGTAAATGGAAGCTCACAGATAAATCACCATACAAATTATAAGCTATGCCTAGGAAAACCTTTATACAAATATAATCTTCAATGCTAAAACAAAACTATCGCCTTTACATTACAATAAAAGACTCTTTGAGCTCAGAAAGATATGGTAGAGACAAAGTATTCTACTTCCAATACTACCTCACGTTGAAATGTAAACAAAGACGCCGATCAATCGAAACTGAATTTCAAGTTTGCATTCAGATTAGTATTTTTTACGATGAAGAAGTTTTAGCTCCAGAAAAATTCCTTCCAGAACTCATTTGAGTTTCATAGCTTTTGCTTTATTTAAATTTTAATGCCCTTTGACAACAAACCCTGAGAAATTAATGAACATTGCGGATTAATTAATGTCTACCAACCCGGCGGCTGGATAGATGACTATCGCATCTTGCACGTCCGTCCACCTTTGAGTTGTTACAATAAGCCTTCAATTTTTCATATTTAATTGTTATTTTCAGTGGGTTTAGATATAACACCCTTCTTTAACTTTTTGGCCCCTTTAAACGTGTCCAAAATGACACTTTTATCTGATTTCTCCGATATTGTCCACAATTTCTTTAGAACATTTTTTTATAGGTCCCTTAGAGGGGTCATAGCAACGCAAAATAATATGAAAAAACTGGCTTTCGCATGGTAAAACTTAGAATTCGAAGTATCATTTTTATTTTAAGGCTTAATGTGATTCATCCTTTTTTTATATCCTCTAAATTTTTTGTTTTTCATGAAAGACAGCTTTTTATTTGTTCAGTATCAGAAAAGTTAGACTTCATACATATTTTCAAAAAACTCATTTTAATTTTCTACGCCATTAGCAGTTGTTAGGTTGAAGCCTATATGTCTGAAATGTCCACATACAAATCACTGTGAGTCTTATGAGTGAATTTTATCTATTACAAACTATTGCTGCGGTGTTACCCAGTCTCTAAACAGTTTTGAGTGTATTTTTTTTTGTAATTATGAAAATTTTGTGGATTTTTATTTCTTTTGACCATTTTAGAATCCTGTTTTATATTTATGGGTTTAACTCACGAATTTCACGCAAAATCCCGGATTTTCGCGAACAACTACTGCAAATTTTTTTTGTCAAGATTTATATTTTCGCGCCAAAAAAAGCTTTAGCAATTGTCAGCAATAATGGTTGACACATTCGCGATAATTATAACTAGGAAACGAACTGATACATTTTTTGGAGAATAATGGACCCTTTTTTTATCGCCTATATTACGTGATATACAGGAAGCAGATTAGTCTAAAATTTAAACTCACTTGTTCAAAAGCAATGGGAATATCTGTCGAAAATGAAAATGCTTCAGTCCTTCACATAACCCAATTCTCGGATTTAGAGAGAATAAACTAATATTAATGTTCTAATATTTCATATAACCACTCGGATTTTCCACATCCAAATCACTGGAAGAAGCACAAGGTTAAACTTGAGGAACCATGTGATTTGAGATAGAGTAAAATTCACTTTAAAATTAAGGAAAAAGCTTAAATATGCATCCTATTCGACATGGGGTTCATCGCCATCATTATGCCGATGCCGTCCTCTATTTTCAGAAGAATTCTCAAAAATGTCATTCTGTTGATGATGCTGAAATGACATCTGCACTGAGCTCATTTCAAGAGCCGGGTCTGCTGTAGCCTCAGCCAAATTAGTTACCGATTTGGATTTCAAACACTGAAAGAAATAATATAAATACAATACAAAATAATGGGTTTCCCAGTGACAAGCTCAGGAAGAGTCTTCAGACCCAGGCCATCAACGAAGTCTTGATATTCTTTTTCCTCTGTTCTCCATACCAATCCCCTTTGAAACAAATTTCTGCGCAATTATCTGAGTAACCTACTATTCTTCTTTAAGAACAATAATCGACAACAGAATATGCCATGGCGACCTGGACATCACTTCCCTAGATTCAGCCGGACTTAAGCAAACAAGAATGAACAACACTTTTAACATTTATAATTAGATCCAGACTAGTGTCGTAAACTAACATAAGCTAACATACACAAGGAAATGCATTCATTGTTCGTGCGCTTATGCTATGTCTGTAAAGTTAATTTAACTGTTAGCAATAACTTTAGTTTTATCACTGACTTTATCTGAACATTAAAAAAAGTTAATTGAATTGCTAATGGGAGAAAAAGAATGTGTCCAAGAATCAAAGTTCTACAAGACAAACATAAAGCTACTTTCTAAGGACAGCTAAAAATTACAAATTCCATTATGTTATACATCGTGAATATTCAATACCCAAGGCTGTTATGTTTAGGAATTAAACTGTATTTAAATATAAGGAGGTTCCCAAAATAATAATAACAAAAAATTATACTTGGACGTGTTCCCCATTTTCAGTAAGCAAACCTATAAACAGATGGACAAGATCTAAATTAAGAATAAGCAACTAAATTACTCCTGCGGTAGCAAAGTGGATCGATGTTCTGCTTGGCAATACAGGGCCTAGGAATCGGTCCCCGCTGGAGCAAGGTTGGGTGACAGGCTTACTACTCGTCCCTCTAAAAAGACCCAGCAACTGATCCGTCAAATAGACGCCCTATACGCCAGCAAGGCTCTAAAGGACGTTTATCCTAAACTAAATTATTCATTTTGCATGTTTATTGTGTGCAAGGGCATCGGCAGAAAATTTTCCAGGGGGGGGGGGCAGATACCAGAATAGCGGAGATTGGAGGAGAAATGAATTTTCTGATAAAATTCAATAATTTTAATTCACAAATTCTGGTATCTTGACTAAATTCTCGTTCAGGTTTAAGCTAAAAGTTAAGTTTCATTATTATGAAAGAAAAGCAAGCAAAATTCCTATAATCAAAAAATAAGCTTACATTTTTAGCTTGACAAAACATGAGCAAAAACCAAGACCAAACTGACTGTTGTTAGGGCACGACGCTGTATATATATAAAACTTTCATTGTTTATTAATACCAAAATGCGGTAGGCTTTGTCAAGCTTGTCGCACTATTACTAGGGCATAAGAATGCCCTTCAGAGTATTTACTCTACTTTCTACATCAGGTTCCGGTTTCGGTCTCCTTTAGATAGATAAATAATGACTTATATTGAGTTAATCTAAAAATGTAAGAATTGAATTAAATTCTGAACTGATTCGGAACATGTTTCATTGCAGTTCTTAAAGACAAAACAAAAATAAGAAATTCTTTTTCTTTGATTAGTTGTTACACTTTTATTTTCTTCCTACTCTAGTCTAAATTCCAGGGGGGGGGGGGAGGGACTTGGCCCCCTTAGCCCCCACCCCTGCCGGCGCCCATGATTGTGTGTTGTTAATTGAATAGACACACAAAATATCTTTCCATCCTTTTGTCACGAATTTGGATGTGGACATTTTTGCTTTCTGGTTAATGTAAATTTGAACCAATTTTTATTGTTGTATGAGCTGACTATTCATTACAGATGACACACGTTATCGGTACGATTCCAGGTACGAATTACAAAGTCAAATCCGGTTTTGGCGATAAAATTTTTTTCTGTGGCTAGTGGTGTAAATTGTTATTACACACTTGACTTTACAAAAAAAGTTTTGCATTTTTTTTCATATGCAAAAAAGGAATTCTACTTTTTTGCTCCAAGTAGGTTGATGAACTAACGGATTGTAAGGTGAAAGGTTCAAATAAGTTCTTGAAGTTCACACACGCCAGAAAAAAGGCTTTTTTTTACTCCTTGGGTACGGATTTTTTTAAAAGTTTAAATCACCATCAATACCATTAAATTTATGGTTGCAATTTTTATGCATTAATTCATATTCCGAAAACTATCTAAGTTGAAATATTTTTATTGGTTCTTTTCAACCCCCTTTGCAAATGTTCGCACAGGTGAGCCCATTGAGGTGATTTTCATCAGTTACTCAAAGTAGGTTGATCATAATAGGCGTACTAGTCTATAACAGATTACAAACAATATTTGTTTCGAGAGCTCCTTGTGTTTTTTCTTCCTTGGCATCAGAAAAGGTTTCCTAAGCCGTTTGAAGCAGGTGACACAGGAACAAAAGCAGTTGTTTATGTGTGATAATCTAAACTCGTTTGGCTCAATCATTCTTGCTAAACGGGTGGTGCCTGATTACCCCCCTTGCGTATTTCAGTGCTTGTTCTATATTATCTGGTGTCTATTCAGGTAATAAACTAATGTTGATTCTATAAACATAGCCACTCGGGCCCAGTTTCTCGTGTGCGATTTTTGCAAAATATTGAAACCCTGTACAGGCTCTAGATAAATTTATTGCAAGTTGTTATGCAGCAAACCTTTCGAGTTTTTTTTCTTCAAAAAGTAGCTCCCTTTACTTTTTTTTTTTCAAAATGCCAATCACAAGAATTTTAATTTTTCACTGCTATTTGCATAATATGACAATACACCTTTTAATTTGGTTTTACTAGAAACTGAGGAAGGAGGTTTAATAACTTTAGGGTTACAAGAGAACACAATCTGGGCCCCAGAAGTCGACACGAGACCGTGTTCTGGAAGTGGACCCCCCCTCCCCGATTCCTGAAGCTGGGATTTACTTTTTGAATATTTATTAAGATCAATAACCAGAATCCTCATTTCCATAGAAAGTAATATCGATGATGCTTATCAATTTGAAAAAAAAGAAAGAAAGGCAAATAGCATAGAAAAATGAAAAATAATTTCCCAAAAATGTGCTATTTTGTTCTGACAAACCCCCTTCTCTCTAATAGTTGGACTTGTGGATACCTTGGGTACCCCAGACAATAGGGAAATATAAATATTTTGCCGAAATCTCATGTAGTAAGTTGGGTCACGAATTTTTCTCAGAAACAAAACAAACAAAAAACTTCCCAGTGAAACCACAACTTCATTTTTCAATTTATATTCTCCAAATTTGACATTTAAATGTGTCTTTATTTTATTTCTGATTAACTTAAGGATTTGAATGCCTTGAACCTTTGATAGGAACATTCTCAGACTTTTTCTTACAGACAAAATCAAATTAATTTTTCTTACAGATCCCAGATACACAATCCTTTATGGAGGTTCTCATTTCAAAAGTTTGAAGTGTCAAGTCCATTTTTGTTTAAAATTTCAATAAAATAAATAGTTCTTTCTTTTCTAATAATTATATTTTTTTATCAACCAGTAGGAATTCCTCACTGACTGATTTATAAACTATTTTGCTATTCTAGTGACGGAAAACCATAAACAAAAAGAAAGAAAGAAAGAAAGAAAGAAAGAAAGAGAGAGAGAGAGAGAGAGAGAGAGAGAGATAGAGAGATAGAGAGAGAGAGAGAGAGAAAGAAAGAGAGAGAGAGAGAGAGAGAGAAAAGTTATATTTACCTGAAAATCTACATGTCTACTTTTAGCCTCCTCCTTTTCCCATGACATCTTGATAAATGGCCTTTGGATATAGTTATAAATGACTTCTGCTCTGCCACCGGGTCGTGTTCTAATTTTTTCTTTATAGTTAGGATAGCCCTCAATTCCAAGACGTATTTTCTTCAAACCTCGATCACGTAATACTTGTTTGGCAACATCACGATTCTCAATGTACCGAAAAAATCGATACAACGGAGTGCTAGGAATAGCTAAAATTTAAAATATAAATAGAATATATTCAAATAATAGAAGAAAAATATTCGTATTTTCTTTCAGATCTTGTGCCAGAGATGTGTCATAAAAGTAGATTCCCCACCCACAAGAAAAGTCATGTCAGTCCCCCCCCCCACCGCAGTAAAATCCTGGGTACAAAAGCAATGGATTTGATACCTTTTTTAAATCAAAACAAAATGAAAATATTACAGGGAAAACTGAAATATGTATAGACATATAAATATACATATGTGTATGTGCACTGATGGAGAATCGTAGGATATCGAGTTATACCTATAATATATTTATCATAGTATATATGGGTTTGTCTTTCAAGGTGCACAAAAAGGCCTTTACAGGTTTATCTATAAATTACGATAAATTAAAATAATTACACCTTTATACACATACATCCTTTTTTGTTGGATGTGTTGGAATTTTTAAATGTGTAGGCTCCCTATGACAATTAAACCAGTATACCTGACTCAGTATAATCCACACAGTCTTCTAAGAAGTAAAAAAAGAATGAGAATTAGTTAGAAAGGATTTTGAATACAGAAAAACACCACCCTCGCCTGGGATAGGTGTTTTTTTTCACGATTATTTTTGCACATTAGTTTATTTATGCTAAGAATTTAATATGATTCTCCAAATTATTTATTACGAGGTCTTTTCTTCATCCTCAAGATACACGTGACAGTTCAAATCTTTGTGCATCTCGAGTGGAGTCCACTCGCTCTGCCTTTTCTATGATTTATTGAAGTTAAAAACTACTAAATGCCCAGCATAATAATTATAAGAATTTAGAATCTATTTTCTATTCATTACATGTAGTTATGTTCTTGGTTTGTTTGTGTTCCGGGACATAAACATAATTGCATTGTATTTCTTTTTTTGTTAACCAGTATTACTTCTTCTTTTCTTTTCATTCTTTGTTTTGTATAATTTACGAGGTTTGTTTTAGTTTCATCATGGGTTGCTTGGACCAGAGTAAGCTTCTGGAGCCCATGACATATTGCATCATTGCAGTTGTTTAAGTAGCAGAAGAAGTAATCCTGTCACCTCCCAGGAAAAGAAAACCTTTCATACCTCTGTTAGGCCGTATTTAATCTCATAAAATAACATTTGAGGTGCAAGATTGTTTGTTTGTAGGACTTTGATGGCAAACTCTTATATTTTGCAGGACATTTCTACTTACTTTGTGCGTACTCTTCTCCTTGTAGCGGCGGATAATCTTCGTCCCACTCAACAACATCGTCATCTAATAGTATGACAATGTGACATTCCCTATCGCCACGCTGAGCTGAGCTTACCATCGCAGGCAAAATTAATGACTCCAGAAACGATTCGAACTGAACACGTGCTCCTTCATTGGACAATTCGTGAAGTAGGCCATCTGTAAGAAAACACAGTTAGTGGATGGGAATAGATAGGATTGACCAATTTATAATCAAGGAATCTTGGTAAATTCGTTATAATAACTAGTTACCAATTGTGTTTATCATAATGATTTATAAGTATTAAAATCCATCAATCTTATAATGGTTCTTTTCTTATTGATTTTGCATTTATTATTGCTGTGATTTAGTTTCCTTTAATGACAATTCGATGCTTTCTGGTCATGGGAGACGCTTTTTAAATAAGTCCTATTTTTATGTCCATACTTAATCATCGTTTAGGAAATATGAATTTGAGTCTTCACTCATTGGCGAATACCCTGGAACTTCGAAGTTATCAAACATTCGTTGTAATGAACTGTAAGTAATAAGTACCCGCACCAATAGTAATCAAAACTATCTATTTTTGTAGTGATCTAGTCATTTTTTTAATGTCATTTTTTAAATTCAATTGTCGTGAAAGATGATTTCTAAATAAATCTTGTCATTATATCCATACTTAATGCTAGATTAGAGTATGCAAATTTAGCCTTCAAATAATAGTGAGTACCCTTCAATTTTAACTTCATCGAACGCTTCGAGGTAAAGAACTGTAAGCATTAAAGAGTAACAATGTCAATAGTAATCGAAACATTCGAAACTTGTACTGTTGCATAAAATAGAGAAAAAAAAAAACCTACAATCGTCTCCGAACTTTGGTTTTTCCAAATCAAAAGTCTGGAAACAAGTTACAGATAAAAAGAATCTCCAGTTTATGCTAATTCCAAACACTTTAAATGTGCAAAGCTTAAAGGTAGCCACCAATGTTATTAGCATAAGTAAATGCTCATAATTTTAGTAAATTCTGAATGGAAATTGCATACTCAAATATAAATGCCCAAGAACCCAACATGCATACATCTTTTTAAGCCCCTAACTACAAAGATGCAAATGTCACGAATGCGAATTTTGGTATAGATCTTATTCAAACGAAAATCACAAAATCCAGTATCAATTTTAAGAGTCTCAGTGGTCTGACCTAAGGACAACACGGCAACATCCCGTGCCATTTTCCACCCTAAGGGCCTATCGCGGCAAAACATAGCGCTAAAAGGCTAAGGCTATGATGGTGAAAATTTGGAGAATATTGAGGGGTATGTTATACTAAATCAAAAGGCACTATGTACATCCAGTTTACCAAAGTGGGAGATCTTTTTACATAGATATCTTGTTCAAAATAGTCATAAGCTCAAATAACTATGCCCATGGGGATGGCATAACCCCCCACAGCTTTGAAGAGGGATGCTGAACAGATGAGGGTATTACGTCGAAAATTTTAGGGGATTTTGAACAGCTATCGGAGGGCAACCAGTCCCCTTACCCTTTTTAGATGCTCGTTCCCTCATCACTGATACAAATTTTGAAGAAGCGATTTGAGCAAAATAGTCCTAAGGTCTAGTAACAATGCCTCCGGAGATGCAATGCCCTCCATGGCCCCTGGGGTAAGGATTGTGAATTATACAATTTGCCATGTTTACATACGGGATTTAGCATTAGGAAAAGGGAGGATTTTTTATTCTAGCTGTGTTCGAAAAGGCTAAGGGTATTGAGATGAAATTTCGGTAAATAATGAGGAGTATGTCGAGTTAAATCATAAGAACCAATATGCATCCAAGTTATCAAAAAGGCATATTTACAATATCTTAAGAATGGGTAAGGGTATTAGCTTGAAACTTTTAGGGCCACTACTATTACTGCTACTATTGTGGCTGCAAATGAGACTGGTTGCGACTGCAACTGCTACTACATATACTTGTGACTACTTTCAGGGAATGTTGAAGAAACTTTAGTGTTAAAAAAAACAACAAAAAAAAACATCACTTTGATGTTGAAATGAGGAATGCTGAAAAACATGAAACTTTGGCAATCAGAAATGAACAGAAATTAATTTAAAAATTTTCCAGAAAAGAAGTTTTTCAAAGAAAAGTAAAAGAGCCGTATTAAACTTACGACCCGTAGAAATAAATTCCAATAATATTTCAAACTCAAAACACTGAAAACGAATTATATTACAAATATTTTCTTTTGTACTTAAAATCTTGAACTGCTGAGCTTTCAGCAATCAATATCATTATATACCAAATATTCAGTTTAATTTTATTAATTCTTTCCAAGGACTATTCAGACATAGTTTTCGATCAAACGCAAATGAAGCAGTAGGTTATAGACTTTTACAGTTAGGAGAGGGGGAAGGGGGCAGTAGCAAAACTCGTGTTTGTAGTATTTTTTGTTCGTTTTAAGTTTGATTAGAATATTCGATGTAATTTTTACTTGTTGTATGTTTGTTGGCTCTGACTGTGTATCTAATTTCTGTTCGCGTTGGGTTTCATTTATTCTTTAATATTACTTTCTGATCGTTTTGAGTTTGAATTATTATAGGAATTTATTTCGACTCGTCTTAAGTTTAATACGGCTCTTTACTTTTCTTTAAAAAACTTATTTTCGGAAGTAAAAAAAAAACAAAAAACAAAACAACTAATATAAATACATGCATCTTTGACATCGTCCTTGTATTTGAGAAAAATACAAATCTTAGAATTTTTTTTAAAGTAGGAACGTGAATCTTCCGCTGTAGGAATTCAGACATATCGAATTTGATGGTATTATTTTTAACTTGATCATACCCGCTTTTGGGGGTATTTTCTCCCTTCTTTTGTTGGATGAATTTTATATCTTTGAAATGATCATGGAAAGCAAAATCAACGGGGAAAGTCTTTTGGATCCTAAAATTGTAATGCTTAATTCGCTGTGTGATCTTTGTTTTGTCAATATCCAATATGCTGGCCTTTATGTTACCATTCAATTTGATATAAAGTATCTGTGTAGTTTTAAAGATGTCCCGTCAATTTATTTAAGATATATAAGATTCTATTTAGTATTTTTTTTTTACTCTGCTTTAAAAAAGCAAAACAAATGTCTTTTCTTCAAAATCTATACATGAATTCTTTTATATACAATTCACATATCCCATAGGTTTGCTTCCTTTCTCGAGAACTGCAAGCATTTAATCTGTTTGTGGCTCTGTAAAGTCTTTCTCAATATTACAGTCAATCCTAATCTTATGTCATGTTTCGCCACAATGACATTTCCGGTAGAAAAGACAATAAGAAGGCCTAGTTACTCTTCATTATCTTCCAACTCATGAAAAAGCCACTAGAACTCACAATTTCCCTTCGAAAGAACTTTTAAAATTCTTGACCATTATTATGGCACCAGCAGTCCTTTTGGTTATAGTTCTAGGAGAACAGAGAGAAGGAGGGATGTCCCGTCAATTTATTTAAGATATATAAGATTCTATTTAGTATTTTTTTTTTTACTCTGCTTTAAAAAAGCAAAACAAATGTCTTTTCTTCAAAATCTATACATGAATTCTTTTATATACAATTCACATATCCCATAGGTTTGCTTCCTGTCTCGAGAACTGCAAGCATTTAATCTGTTTGTGGCTCTGTAAAGTCTTTCTCAATATTACAGTCAATCCTAATCTTATGTCGTGTTTCGCCACAATGACATTCCCGGTAGAAAAGACAATAAGAAGGCCTAGTTACTCTTCATTATCTTCCAACTCATGAAAAAGCCACTAGAACTCACAATTTCCCTTCGAAAGAACTTTTAAAATTCTTGACCATTATTCTGGCACCAGCAGTCCTTTTGGTTATAGTTCTAGGAGAACAGAGAGAAGGAGGGCATAGTATGCTTGCAGTTACTCTTCATTATCTTCCAACTCATGAAAAGGGCACCAGAACTCACAATTTCCCTTCGAAAGAACCCTCTTCTAAAATTCTTTGACCATTACTTTGGAACCAGCAGCCCTTGTGGTTGTAGTTCTATGGGAACAGAGAGAAGGAGGGCGTAGTATGCTTGCAGTTACTCTTCATCATCTTCCAACTCATGAAAAGGACACTAGAACTCACAATTTCCCTTCGAAAGAATCTTCTTCTAAAAATTCTTTGACCATTACTTTGGCACCAGGAGCCCTTGCGGTTGTAGTTCTAGGGGAACAGAGAGAAGGAGGGCATAGTATGCTTGCAATTACTCTTCTAAAATTCTTTGACCATTACTTTGGCACCAGCAGCCCTTGTGGTCGTAGTTCTAGGGGAACAGAGAGAGGGAGGGCATATTATGCTTGCAATTACTCTTCATTATCTTCCAACTCATGAAAAGGGCACTAGAACTCACAATTTCCCTTCGAAAGAATTCTCTTCTAAAATTCTTTGACCATTACTTTGGCACCAGCAGACCTTGTGGTTGTAGTTCTAGGGGAACAGAGAGAAGGATGGCATAGTATGCTTGCAGTTACTCTTCATTATCTTCCAACTCATGAAAAGGGCACTAGAACTCACAATTTCCGTTCGAAAGAATTCTCTTCTAAAATTCTTTGACCATTACTTTGGCACCAGCAGCCCTTGTGGTTGTAGTTGTAGGGGAAAAGAGAGAAGGATGGCATAGTATGCATGCAATTACTCTTCATTATCTTCCAACTCATGAAAAGGGCACTAGAACTCACAATTTCCCTTCGAAAGAATTCTCTTCTAAAATTCTTTGACCATTACTTTGGCACCAACAGCCCTTGTGGTTGTAGTTCTAGGGGAACAGAGAGAAGGAGGGCATATTATGCTTGCAGGTACTCTTCATTATCTTCCAACTCACGAAAAGGGCACTAGAACTCACAATTTCCCTTCGAAAGAATTCTCTTCTAAAATTCCTTGACCATTACTTTGGCACCAGAAGCCCTTGTGGTTGTAGTTCTAGGGGAACAGAGAGAGGGAGGGCATATTATGCTTGCAATTACTCTTCATTATCTTCCAACTCACGAAAAGGGCACTAGAAATCACAATTTCCCTTCGAAAGAATTCTCTTCTAAAATTCTTTGACCATTACTTTGGCACCAGAGCCCTTGTGGTCGTAGTTCTAGGGGAACAGATAGAGGGAGGACATAGTATTTTCACGCACGACTACACCTACTTTCAATCTTCAGTTTTAAATATAACAATATTTTCACTTTCCCTCCAAAAGTTTATCAATTAGACCTTTACAAATAATCATATGATGTGACTGGATCACACTATTGGTAAATTATCGGTATATTTGGATAGAGATTTATAGTTCGAGTGTCTTTTAAGTAACAAGAGATTATGCTGCAACAAAGTGTCAATTTCTGCCTTTATATCCTGCAAGACAATAGTGTCGGCCCAAAAATGTTGAATATGTGGATGCTCAGCGGATGACAGTTCCCTCTTATTGCGAAAGCGGTAGTTTTTAAAGGTAAACGTCAGTTTTGTAAATATAGAAGTGTTGTAGTAAATATTGAACTTCAGTGTAAAGAGCAAATTTTGGTGGGAATGACTGCATGCCTCTTTCTTATGGAAATTCCATTTATTTTGGAAAGCAAACACACCCGAATTAGCCCCTTTTTTCCTCAGTATCGTCAAACAAAAGCTGAGCTTAAGTGTGAAGCGCAAAGATTTGAGTGCTCACCTCGTATTTCGGATAACCCTGTGTATGATATTAAAATCAAACAAAAAAACAAACAAAAAAAACAGGTTCTTCAAATAAAAGTAAAATGTGACATTAAAACGTAAAACGAATAGAAATTATCCTGCATATGAGAAGGTGCCAACCTTGTCAACATTAAAGTGAAGCTTCCCCCCAAAGCTTCAAGAATGACTACTATAAAACATGCGCAATGCGATTAACTTTTTCCGAATGTTCCGAGAATCAAAGGGCTGAGTTATTGGTATTTATGTCAACCAATAAAATTTTCACTTCAGATGTTTAGAAAGGCACTCGGTAAAAAGAATATTTGCAATCATTGTACCAACTGACGATATTTTCTGCACTGTAAAATGCTTTCAGTTAAGCAGTGGTAAACCCTTAGCATAAAGAGCGAGGAGTTGAGGAAATAAGCAGGATTATTTCTGTTTAAGGTTTAATTACTTTTATTTGAAAATCAAAACTTGCTGTTTTAAGTTCAATTTTACTTTAGATCCAAGTTTATCTCCGATTGGATTAGTTTGACCTGATCTTGGTTTGTACAGCTAGTCACGAAGGAGCAGATTTTTAAGGGGAGAAGACAAAAGAAAAGCAACACTTTCAACTTCTTCTTCTTCTTCTTCTAATTCACAGCAGGCGGGCTATTCAGTTAATACTATTTAGCCCTTTTCTTTTTGCTTCACTCTGTGGGCTACAGAGCTACTGGCTTGGTCCTCTCTTATTTATTAGATATTGTCAGATATCTTTCAGTAGATCTTTTGACTCAAGGAGTTCAAATATAAGATGATAGATATCGATTTCTGTGCTCTGTGTGCATGTATAGTTGGCTAGGCTCTTGGCTGATAGTGAGATTTTGTGGTGTTTGAAGCATTTTAACTGTTTACAAAGCAAGGTATGTTGTGCAGACGTCAGCATATTACATTCAAATAGGCGATGGTCAATTGTTTCATTATTCATATTACAATGCCTGCAAAGAGGGGACAGGGGAATTGAACCACTTGAATTAGAAGACTTATATGAGAATGCAAGGAAATTTAGTCCATTTGTTCCAGAACAAATTCCATGATAAATTTTAGAAAGATTCTTATTGGGAAAGGGGGAAAAGAGGATTAATCTTATTAAAATTAATATCTGATAGCCTCCATCGGTAAATATCTCTAATTGGGATTGGTCTCCCGCTTGGCTGGTCAATATTTATAGAATTTTTTGCTATTTCATCAACCTGATGATTACCACTTATGCCACAGTGGCTAGGAATGTACTGAAAATAAGTTTTTATGCCACTTGAAGCAAGATTATCAATAATACTGAGACAATGATAAGTGTCAATGTCCAACTTATATTGAGGAGCTGAGGCCAGCAAATCAAGGCTTGTTAGAGAGTCGGAATATATGATAATATTATTTGAATTTGCAATAAAAGGTTGATTTTTCTTAAGGTGTTCTAATGCCATGATTATGGATTTTAACTCAGCAGACATTATAGATAAATTATTATATAGACTCTTGCCCATTGTAATTTTCAGGTGAGGAAGGAAAGCACCACTTGCAACCTTCTCATTCATTTTTTACCCATCAACAAATATTTGGAAGTGATTTTTATAGGTAATAGTATTAAGTTCTGCAATTTTTTTCTGGACAAAAGCAATGGGGGTTAAATCTTTATTCCACTTTGAGAAATCAGTATTTATTATGGGACTTGACCAATTCCATGGGGGGGGATCGGGGGAAAGTAGGTCCAATAGACTTTGCTGGTATGGGGAACTTCTTCTGAATATTGGCATACTCATCTGCAATGCCTCTATACATAGCTAGATTTCTTAACCAATTATGTAGTGTGTGTGAGCTATTTGATTCAA
The DNA here is from genome assembly GCF_049724085.1 of Artemia sp. Qi Xiang Cuo. Lineage (NCBI taxonomy): Eukaryota > Metazoa > Arthropoda > Branchiopoda > Anostraca > Artemiidae > Artemia > Artemia sp. Qi Xiang Cuo. The sequence continues at coordinate 49,289,137 of NC_142798.1, read as the reverse complement.
TTTTTGTAAGATGTTTTGTCAAGAGAAAGCTACGTTTCTCCCTTATTGTTGTCAATCCACTCTCCATAAGCAGAAACTTGGTGCTTGTGGGTTTCCTAAGACCAAATATGAGACGTGTTATATCATTTTGTGTTGTTTAAATTTTTGTGCATCTGGGTCTTTGCACATGCACCATAGACGATGAGCCCATAGTCAATATTGGGTCTTACATGTGATTTGTAAAACTGGAGTAAGGTTTTCTCCTTACGGCCCCAGGGTGTAGAAAGAAGTCTTTGTAGTATATTTGTTTATCTTTAGCATTTTTTTATTGTGTTTGAAATGTGGAGGTGGAAATTAAGTTTTTGGTCAAGCATGAGACCTAGGTAATTAATATGATTATCTTCTGGAATAGTTGTTTTATTTAGAGTTAGTTTTGCATTAACATGGTTTCGCTTCCGGTGCAATTGGATTATTTTTGAATTGGTGGGTGCAATGGGTAAATCTGAATGTTGAGAGAATTTTTCAAACTGGAAAAGTGACTTTTGCAGATTTGACTGTGCTATCTGAAAGGTGTTGCCAGATGACCATAGCACGAGATCATCAGCATATTGTAGATTCGTGTGGGGTAGGTTCATGTCCCAGAGATATAGGGCAAATAGGAGGCAACTGAGGACTGCTCCCTGAGTTAGGCATTTGGTTATTGTCTTTTGGGGTGAAGAGTCTGAACCAACACAAACAATTAAACTTCGCACTTATATGAAGGATTTAATAAAAGATACTAGCTTAGGGGGTACTCCAAGGTTTGCAAGTTTGTTTAAAAGGATTTGGTGGTTCACATTGTCATATGCCCCTTCAAAATCTAGGAAAGCTGCAAATAGGACATTATTTTTTGAGGAAGATTCATTTATTGCATTTGTTAGCAAAATGAAAGCATCTGTTGAGGAGTGGTGTTTCCTGAATCCAGTTTGAGTGTGAGGGATCATATTATTTTCCCCAACAAACCAGAGGAGTCTGTGATAGATCATTTTCTCCATTATTTTCCCCAGCACAGGAGTAATCATTATGGGCCTTTAAGACTCAGGGTTATCTTTAGGTTTATTTTTCTTTAGGATTGGTAGGAGGGACGAACATTTCCATATATTGGGGAACATAGAAGATGCCCAAGCGTGATTATAACAATTTAGCAGTTCTTGTTTGTATGAAGGTGTGAGATTCTTTATCCATGTAGGTTATATATTGTCATAGCTGCCGCTAGTTTTGGTCCTAACATGATGTATTGCATTATTCAATTCCTGGATTGAAAATAGATTAGTTATGTACTCAGATCCTGGGCGTGGTTGGTAACTTGGGTTCCTAGGAATTGGGGACAGTTTGCTTCGATTATTTTATGTTAGCTTATTAACAAAAAGAGTTGCAAATAGGTTAGCTTTTTCATTATCATTGTCATAATGGGTATTATTATGTATAAGCTCATACAGGAGTGGGTTAGGGGAAGTCTTTTTCCCACAGATGTGGCTTATAACTTTGTGTGTAATTGGCTCATGTGTTTCTCTGGAGAGATTATTTGCAAAATTATTCCAGTATTTATATTTAGCATCTATTATAGTCCTTTTTAGATAAGATTCTGCTTGTAATTTTTAATATGTGTAGTAGGTGATGGTTTTTTTTTATGAATTTTGTCTTAGCCGCCTTTTTTATTCTGCATTTATTTAGGCAATCATTTGCCCACCATGCTTTAGGAATGTGTTTAGGGAATGTTTTCTTAGGTGCTGTCCTGGGGATAGCATGATTAGCTGCATTTATTAGTAAAGATGTCAAGGCTTCAGCATGTGTGTCAACTGTTGTGTTTGAAATGCATGAAATTTGGGTGAAACTTGTAATTTCATCATTTAGCTTATTTTGGAACATAGACCAATTTGCTTTAGTGTTGATGTATTTGGATGTATGAGATATAGTTTCAGCAGGTTCATTTAGGAAGCAAACTATAGCAAAGTGGTCAGTACATAGACTATCAATTTTATTTATGTAAATTTTATTCAAAAAATTTAATGACACAATTTGTAGGTCAATTGTGGAGAATCTGCCACTTTTGGGGTTGAAATATGTATTCAGGTTTGGAGGGGTAGCAACAGCCAATTCATTATTATTTGAAGTCATATGCTCAATGAATTTACCAGCTTTATTTGCTGGTTTGTTCCCCCACAAAAGGCTATGGGCATTGAAATCTCCACAAATAATAATATTTTTTAACATATTAGAATTATTTATATAATTAAAGAAATCCTTGGCATCTGTAGTTTGGCCATTAGGGTTATAAAAGCTTATTATGTAGGTTTTTGAATTATTCAGCCAAACACTGATACCAATTGCGTCAACATCATTTGCAAAATCTGGAAAATTGATGCCACAAAATTTTATATTATTCTTCACTAATAAAGCTACCCCACCTACTTTTCTCTCTGAATATCTATCCTTTCTGAGGATAGTGTATCCCGGAGACTTAATTTGTTGATTTTGGGTTAAATGAGTTTCCTGGAGACAAGCAATATTAATGGTATTATTATTCATAAAAGATATTAGTTCATTTAGATTATTTTCTGTGAGTGATCTTACACTCCACTGGAGTATTGATATATGTTTTGTTGTTGATTTATTCTTCATATAGCTATCTATAAATGTTCAGCTTTATTAAAAGTAAACCAAGATCTTTTTTTGCTTGAATGAGCATATTATGTGGGATGTAGATTTTTTCCAATTCTATAATGATTTTTGTGTTCTGTAGTTAATGTACGTTCATGGTCGGAACCGCATTAGAGGTTAGAATAAATAAGCATGTATTTGGGGATTACATTTTTGGTCGTGCATCCTGTTTGTCGGTTAAGGGGTTAATTCCTGGTAGTGTTTCTGGTTTGTTTCTTCTTGGGAGGGGGGGCCAGGCTGACCTCATCTCACCGGACAAGGAGGCTTGTTGGCTTGGTGATTCCTTCTGATAGGGATTTGAGCTAGGGGGCTTAGAAGATGGTGTTTTATATGGGGTGCTTGATGCATTGGGGGCATTTGACGTGGGGGTTTTGGTTGGTTTCATTACAGGCTTTATTTGGTATTGTTGGGCAGCATTTGCTTCCATCGCTGCAAAGGGGTATGGGATGGCCTTCTCTGTTGATATTTGGAGTGTTAGACCTCTTTTCTTGTATACAGGGCATAATGATTTATTTGTAGATTCATGTGGGCCTTTGCAATTGATGCATGTAGGCTGAGTGTTGTTGCAAGTTGTCAACTCTTTAGGATGGAAAGCTTTACAATTACTACTCTCGGAGAATTTCATTGCATTTTTTTGTCGTGTGTCCCAGTTTGAGACACTTCTGGCACTGGATAGGCTTAGGTTTGTACTCCTTGTCTGGTTTGATTTGCCCAAATACGAATAATTTTTCTGGGCTATTAATTTTTTCTTTCAGTGTGAATAAGAAGGATCTACTAGTTTTTAGGCTATTAGAGTTAGGTTTGCCAAGTTGGGTAACATCCTCAACTGGGATTGTGTTTCCAGCCCTATCTGAGAGCCCTTCTTTTAACTCCTGAGTGGATATCTCTGGGGGAACATTATAAACTACTATTTTTGTTGGTGATTGTTTTTGGTTCCAATTAGACGCAATAATTGGGGTATTCAGAAGGGATTTTAGGTTAATTATTGTATCTGCTGATTTCTGATCTTCTACAGCTATTAGCAGAGATCCATCACGGTCAATATTAAGAGAGAACATTGATTTTATCAATTTAAAAATTGCAACTCATATTTCAGTGATCTTTTTTATTTCAAAGGGGGTAGTAGGAGTAATTTTAAGGTAAATTCCTAAGTTTTTGGAGGGAGGATCTTGGGCAGAAAGAGGGGAAATGCTTTTGATTGGGGAGATTTTTTTTTTCTTTTTTTAGAGCTTCTAGAGAGGACTTCTTGAAACCCATCATCATCATTTATGGTTGCATTAGCCCCTACACTTATCATTGTCCTATTCTCCGAATTGGAGGTATCATTTGAACTTTGAGAAAGTGTGCTTGACCAGCCAAGATGGGTATCTTTCACTATGGCACATTCACTGGAATTTGATTTGGGATCTGGGGGGACATTTTTTTTGGAGGACTTCTAAACATTGCCTATTGGAAAAAGCTTTAAACAGAAAAAAACAAAACTAAAGCAAGAAGGGGAAATAGAATGATATCAAACCGTCTGCACTATACTATGGGGAGGAGAACACCACAGTATAGCCCTGAGGATGAGTTGAGCAGGATTGGTTTGGTATAACTGCTGATTAGAAGCGATAATAATTCACAAGAAAATTTATTTTAATTTTCTTATAGAGTTGCTGCTGAGTTCGATTGTTCAATTGTTGTTTTTTTTTCAGTTTTAAATCTGACTTACTACAACTTTCTTCTTACTACAAGCATTGGCTCCATTTCTTCAGTGAGAAGATGTTCATCCAGCCCCGCATTCAATAAAGCTTATTACAATTAATTGCAATAACTTATTGAATAAGCATAATAACGCGGTTTGAACCTAAAAACGAATTTCTCATAAACAAAAAAATCAATAAAATCTTACAAACTCACGAAAGCTTTAAACCTAATGAAAAGTATTGCTACATATTCCAAGAGCTTTCTGCCTGTAAATTGGCAAATTGTAGCTTATCAAGCTCTGAAGTAAAATAAGCAAATAATTAAATACAATAGGTTTCAATAAGTGCTTTTGAACGCAACTTGATAATTACAGTTGGTTATTGAAAGCCAAAAATCACAAAAATCAATTGCAATAAGCTATTAAAAGTTGGAAAAATTAGTCATACGCGTCAATCGTCACATAAAAATCTAAAAAAATTGAGGATACTAGAATTAAACTGCTTACATTCTTGAATTTTGCAAACAAGTTCCACTTGGAAAACTTTCTTTTTTGAAGATCTAAAGTATTCTTTCAAAATACCAAAATTTGGAGAAAAAACTTATAGCATCTCCAGTGAGAGTCTTTTTTTAATTAAGCACAGAAGACGAGTCCGTTCGTTATCGTTTTACAGCAAAAAAGGCTGCACCTACACGATCAGTTCTGCACGCCACATTTGTGAACATATTTTTTTACCTTAAGGATTTGGCGGTTCCTTTCTCTGTTTTTTTTTTTTTCATTTCAGAAAAACTGGCAAGATCAAATAAATATATGTGCATAAGAAAACGTATCCAAGGAACTAGCTCTATTTCAAAACAAGTTCGATAAAAAAACTTTAAACCTTATGGTAGTATATAATTTGAAAGAGAAACGAATACGTTATTGATTGGTGCAAAACATACTTTTATTGGGACTCTTATTCTCAAATGAGGGTATTTTAATCTGCAAATGCTAGTTTAATGTCAAACAATCGTCCTGGACTAGGGACGACCAGGAGGATGGGAGCGGGTTAGGACACCCCCTCTATCAGTAAAACAGTACATTTTTCAAGTTCTCGTTCTCTTGCAACTATTTAACATATTTTAGAGCTTGAATCCTTTCCTTCTCCCCAAGTGTTGTCTAAAGGACTCCATTTCTGCAAAAAAATTGGCCTATAATTCGAACTTTTGTGGCCCTCCTCTAGCCAAGGATGAGATCTGTGTGCCTCAATGAAGATTAAAATACACGCAGTGTACTTGTCAATCCATTGAAAGTCAAAAATTCTTGTACTTCCTCCAATCACAAAAAAAAAATCTTTTTAACATTTGGAACGCGGTCTTTTCTTACTAACTGAACATCTCGCATAACTAAAATTGTGAATAGTACTTAAATTTAAGCTAAAATTCAATGAAAGTTCAAAAGGCTAAATTTTTATTTTAATTACTACGATAAGAAAAACTGCTTTTTACCAAAAACGTTTACGCATCAAGAAATATTCGAGGTAAAAACTTACGTAGATTCTTGCATTTAATGGTTTGTGCATCAAATGGAAGAAGCATATAATCGCAGGCCTCTTTCAATTCTTGAACACTTGTCGACGGAGGACAATTTATAAATCCTGTTTTATAATAATCCAAAATACATCTAAACAAGGTTCCAGATATGCCATCAGCGACCTGATATTCACCTCTTTCATTCGGACGTACAAGGTCTGATCCGGAACCAAACATTCTGAAAAAATAAATAACCTTTTACTGAAAAACAAAAAACACCATCTATCTCAGCCCCTTCACAAAAAAAAAAAAAAAAAAAAAAAAAAAAAAAAAAAAAAAAAAAAAAAAAAAGTTGTAAAATTGGCAAAATATTGCCAATATTAGACTTGTCAACTTAATGTGTCAACTTATTGACACACCAATAACTTCTAAGGCAAAAGAGGAATTTGGGACAGTTTTTGGAGGCCCCCACCTGCCCAGAGTCTCAGGCAAGTGATCCAAAAAATTGAAAAATTTCTGAAAAGTTGAAATTTGCTCAGAATGCTGGACTGAGCTGGGGCATTGATTATATACTATTTGCAAAGTGATTGGTGACGATGGGCATCCGCGAACGAGTGCTAAATTGAGAGAGGAATTTCGAACAATATTTGGGGGCGCCCACCCGCCCAGAGCCTCAGGCAAGTGAGTGACCCAGAAATTGAAAAATTTAGATTTGCTCAGAATGCAGGGCTGAGCTTAGGCAATGAATAGGTACTATTAGGAAGATGAAGATGGCTTTAAACGATTTTTTGCCTGTTATTCCAAGCAAATTAATGCCCCTGTGTCAATTCTAAATTCTTGGTCAACCTTCCTAAGACCACAGGCGGGCATGCCTTGTTTGCCTCTCATTCCAGGTAATATAATGGTCCTATGTGAATTTTAAATTCTTGGTCAACCTGCTTGAGAATCTAGGCTGGCCTGCCTTTCCAAAAACTAACACACAAGTACTTGTCCAATAAGAGAGTCATATTTACTCCCACCATTTACCCGTGCAATTTAAACATTTTTGCCTCTCAATTATTTGGACTATCTGTCTTGGCTTTTTTCCTACAATTAGCCATGTCTTAATGCCAACTGCAAAATACTTGAGTTTCAATTCAAAATCAGTTGACGTGTCAACTTAATAATAATAATATTAAAAAAAAAAAAAAAAAAAAAAAAAAAAAAAAAAAAAAACTTAAATGTTTTCACTTTTATAACTGTAATAAACCAAATATTATTAACATTATAAGGAATAAATATCAGCATATGTATATTAAAATGACCATGCACATTCATTTGTATTTTTTCAGTAAAGTGCAAATTACTTTCTGGCCTTGGGAAGGCACAGGGGTTTTGAGCCATACTTATGTTAATATCTGCTCGTTTTGAGCTTGAATCGGTTATTTATTGTTATTTATGTTCGTTTTGGGTTTCATTTATTTATCGACGCTTATTTGTGGTAGTTTTACGCTTGGTAGATTATTTTATATTTATTCATTTTTGGTTTAATGGAGCTCTTTACTATCCTTTGAAAAACGTATTTTGTGGAAGTTTTTTTTTTAAATTAATTACAAGCAAAGACAGTGAGATATTAGGTCTAAAGGGTTTGATCCTTGTGTTGGTAAGGCTGGGCTATCCAATAGATGGATAGCTCAAGGCTTACTTGGTGGAAAGAGGAATTAAGATCAGAATGGCAAAAAGCGCATTACTGCAAGAACTGAGTTTTCAAAAGAAAAAGTCTACAGTTAAATTTTTGGAAAATGCTTAATTTTTAAATATTCTAGCATTGAAATAGTCGTCTATGATCTTCCTACACTTTCAGTCTTTTGGTTTTAATTCATTTAGCGTAAGTATATACTTGCACCCAAAAAGTACAGGAGAAACCATAGAGTAGAGCTATCAGATTCCCTCTCATTGGAAAAATCCTCTAATCTATGGATGAAAAACCGATTTGTATTTCAGTTCAAATGAAGTTCCAAAAATGCCAATTTCTTATATGACCATCTGCATAAATCTAGAGGCGGAGACCCTACTCTTGGAAACATTGGAAATTTGCCCCTTCTTTGTGGTTTCTACGATTCACAATAAAGTTGAAATCAAGGATATCAACAAGGCAATTTTTTGAAATTGCAACGAAAGCAGATTTCATAAGAAGCTTTTAGTCCACAAACACACATTACATGCATATAGACATATAAAGAATAAAAGCTAGAGCAAATGCCTACCTTCCAAGCAAGGTATTAGGCTTAGCCAATAGTAACGATTTTTCTACAATAAATCGTGTGCTATCTACAATCAATGTAATTCTATCAGGTCCATTGGCACCAGATGAGGCGTTGATCTGCGTGTCGACAGTATTTCCCTCTAAGGAACAGCTATCTAGACTTGAGCTTGCTGAACTGAAAACCATAGGTGGTCGTAACCTTCAAAGAGATAAGAACGAATGCCAATAAAGAAAATAATAATCCAAGATACACTGATAATGCAGATATTTCGGTCGTCCAAAAAAACAAAACATCACTATAACATAGAGCCAGTCATCATGAAAGCACATTCCCAACAGTATGTCCTACATATAGTCTATATCTACATTTCAGAGAACATGCATTTTGGACTGGTGAGATGGCTATTTGAACATCAGTGATTTTGAATGAAAAAGCGTTATTGTGAGGATTTTTAAATGTCAGCAATGCAGAAACTAACCCTTTCACTCGTACGGATGCGTCTTTGTTTTTCCTTTTACTAGTTTGAACGAACACTATTAAGGGGGACTCGAACACAAAATTTCTTAGTTATTCCGATTTTCCCAATAGTTTTTAAAATTTTTATGTAACTTGGATGTCTGTTGTTGTTCAGATGAATCCCCCCCCCCAAAAAAAAACAACCATGATTTATTTCCCACACACATGACTGATTACAAGTAACGGGTAGACAATGAAAATAGAACTTGCGTTCAGTCAAATCCCTTTCTCTTTTAAATATGCTGTTTTTTGTTTAAAATATTCTATTTATCTCTTTATGTCTTTCATCTGTTTATTGACGTATGCGATAACGCGTCATGGAGTATAAATTTACACAAGTACAGAAGACAAACTGAAACCGGCGTTTTTGCATGAGATCACGTCTGCGTAAACCAAAAGTTAACCTCTTCACGCATAGTGTCCTCACCTGAGTAGGTCATCTTCTCAATTTAATTTGTACCACAAGGTAGCTCGTAAGCCTTCGTGGGGACATATGTAGTTTTGCACATGTCAGTTCTGCGCGCCATATTTATTTCGTTTTAGTCCAGGCATAGACAGGATTTTGGGGATTTTTCTTGGATTTATCACGTCCTGAACCAGGTAAGAGTAGAATTTTATAACTCAGTAAGCATGAATCCGAGGCACTTGTATTTTTTAGCATGAGTAATTGAATGTTTGACAGCAATAGAGGAAAATATTTTTAATGGCTGGAACTTTTTTGGTTATGGAACGCCAGGGCCGTCACGTATGGGGGAGGGGGACCCTCCCGTTGTTTTTGGAGACTCGGTAAAAAAAACAAGTCAGTAAAATCATTTTTCCGACTCCGCCAAAATGTTTTATTTGGTTAAATAAAAAGACATGTTATCTACAGAAACTTCGAACTTGGTCGGTAAACGGAACAGTTTTAGCGACTCCACAATTTTCCATTTGGTTAAATAAAGAGCATGGAAATGGTGACATGACATTTACCAAAATCTCTATTTTGATCAGTAAACACAGCGGTTTTACCGACTCGTTCGGTCATTCTATGTATCGTGTGCAAAACGGACATTATGCTAATTATTGATAAAACAGTCTGTAAAATTTCTACCCCCCCCCCCAAAATGGCTACAAACGACCCTGTGGAGGGCTGATATGAAAGCTGAATGTTCTCAATTGAGGACAGTTTGCAGAAGTTTATGTTTTTCACCAAAAAGAGACTAAGCAAACAAGGAACGATCTGTGGGACATCTAGCGGGCTCAAGAATATATCTCCATGTCGTTAAAAAGTTGCAGAATGCAGATGTCAAATAAGTTTCGAAGACAACTGCAGTTTTCTTTTTCGTTTCCTCAGCTGAGGACAGTGTGTAACGGAAGATAAAACACTAACCGTGGTTAGTATGATACCAGCTGGTGCTTATTACTCTTTCGTCTTTTTCTAATGCTTCCTTTTTTTCAGGACCCTCTGGATGAAGTCGGCACATCCGAAATAAAGATGAAATCTGGGATATCTTTGACAAGATTGATAGTGAGCAATCTGAAATGGAGGACCTACCTGGCAGTTGGAGGAGGAAGTATGCGTGCCTACTGACGGTAACAAAACTCCCAAAGAAGAAGACACCCAAGATCCTTGTATCTTAGATGTTGAGACACGACAGCTCGCTTCAGAGACGGGGGAAAAACGAAAAATGACTGTCCGCTACCATAAGATGCCCTTTCTCGCCAACAATGGCAATGGGAACCCTCCTACAAAGAAATTTATGAGAGGTGTGTCAACTGCACAAACTTGCACTCCGTACAGAAAAAAGGAGTGAGCATTGGTGTTGCAATTGGTGTCTTGAAGTTCCCGATATACCGGATTCTTTGGTCCCCAGCCATTAGTATACTCTTGATTGATGACGTCGCATAAGCCTTTTTCAGAATTATATAAAATGATGTCATTTCACTTGTTGATAGGTAGTCTATCATCCATCCATCCTAGGGCAGATCTAAGGTATACAGTCATGAAACAAGGGCAATTCAAATAGTTTATGAATTTCTCTGAGCCATTTGAAGGGAATTGGAGACCCCAAATAAAAGGTCTTCAAAGATTTATGACCGACCATTTCCACAGGCCTTTGAAGACAATTGGGGAACTGAGGTTGTTCTCGTTATATGAGCTTTGCCTACTGGGAAAGCCTACTGGAGTTGCAGTGGGGGTGATGAATATTTTTGGATTAACTCATGACGGACAATGTTTTCTGGACTTGTATGTAAAACGGGGGACTGAATTTGCTTGGACTGAAAGGTGAACAAGAGACCTAAGCCTAATAGGCTAGCATGCTTAGAGTCAAAGGCGGACTACTGTGTTTTAGGATTGACTAGATTTTTTTCTGAAAAGTACGAGCAATATTTTTCTCTCTATCCAAAAATATACTGTTGTCAGACTAACATTGTAAACATATAAATTGGGGTTTTGACTTTCTATTTCGAAGATTATAAGAATCCCACTGTAAATATTAAGAGTGAGTGTCTTTATTGTGCCTTTTGGAGTTCAAAGCCCAATCTGACCTCTGTGGGGGAGGGGTTCCTTAATTCTTCCAACCAGAAATTTTGTCTAGATTCGGCCACACCTTGTTGTTAGATCCTGACCAAACTTGATGGGGAGCAAGAGCTAGTGTCTGCTTTTGTCATTTGGGGTTCGACCTGATCCTACCTATATGTGGGCATAGGTGCATCAAGACTTAGCCTATGGGGGGAGGGGTTCAGAGCATTTTTTTTCTTAGGAAGTGGGAAGAAAGGTCAATGCCAGAGGAATTCCTTCTATCCCTTGGGCAAGTATGTATGAAGGATGACAAATGGGATTTAAATTACTTAAAGCAGAACGTATAATAGAAAAGATTGCTGAGTCTTAAAATCTGGGAGAAATTGAACTAATTACCATTTTACAAGTTGCGTCCAGAGCTTATCCAACCTCTGTAGACGGTAAACATATCCAAATTCTTGTTATCAGAAAATCTAGTAGAATGTGTTTCTGAATCTTTATTAAAACCGGACAAACTGCTTTTGTCTTAGTTTTGGCTTTCAAGTGTCCAAGATCAATCCAACTGCTTCAGAGGACAGTAGGGTCCAAAGGAGGTTGCTGGATCTCTGCCAACTATTACACCTACCAGAAAGATACGTTATATTTCAACCAAATAAAAGCCAGCCTCATGATTATACCTTTCCAGGGTCTGCATCTGATCAAGTTTCTAGGAGAGAAGGAGAGTGGAACGGTAAAATCTCTTACAATAAGTTTAGTTACTAGGCGGGTAGGTGGGATTCAACAAAAACCTGGCCAGCAAGAGCTGTTATGTTGTGTGTATTGGTGCTCAATCTGACCTCTTTAAGAGAAGAACTACATTCTTGTCATCTGCATTCACCAGAAGGGGTTCAATGGATCTCAATTAAATGAGCCAGAGCCTTACAGCCATGGTTTTAATTGGATCTTCAGGGGATTTTATTCCTATCAGATAGCTTATAAAGCAAATGCTGCTAAAATCAAGTGCCACACAAGCTTTTGGATCTTGCTTTATGTTCTAGTCTTCACATCCATACACTGCCAATTTTAAGGAAATTCAAAGGTCACAGAAAATCATCAAGGGGACTGTCAAAGCAAATCAAAACATAAACTTTGTGGATAAAGGCATCAGTAAAAAGCAATTTTTATTATACCAATTACATTTTTGCTTAATCAAGCTTATTCTTGAAGTTCTCTAATCTCATGGCAAGGAACAAGCACGGATGGGAACATGTATGTTACCCTGTAAGCAGGGGGGCGTCCCGAGGGGGGAAGGGGGGCAGGGAGGGGCGCGCCACCCCTCCTACGGTTTTGGCATTCGGTAAAATTTTCGCAGAAGGCGAAAATTTCGGCAGAAATTTTGCAAAATTGCCCGCAATTTAGCAAAATTCTTGATTTCTGCAGAAAATTCGGCATAAATCAGGTAGCGATTCGGTAAAATTTACGAAGATAGCCCCCCAATGAAATGAATCTCGGGACGCCCCTGCCTGTAAGACACACTCACAAATGTTGTTCCACAGATATAACCCATGGGTTCAAACTGCTATAACATTTTGCTTTAGCACCAGACATCCAGTTGCAGTTGTTGGTGCCACAAATATTGCTGAAAAATAACTCCGAGATCATATATTATTACCTTACAATACCGGTACACAGGGGGTGGGTGAGTGGTATCGTGGCTATTCCCCCAATTAACGGGCTAATCCCGAGCCCCTCCCCCTATGAATCGACTCAACCTGAGGTGGTAACAGTGTACATCTGACTAGCACTCAATTAATTTACACCATACTGAGACGTATTGAGTAAGAATGTTCTTTAATAAATAGCGCAAAAGTGGTGCCTATGTGTAATCTCCCTCCTGCACCCTTTTTAGCTACCCCCTTCCCTCATCCCTCAAAGACACCTGGTCATAATTTTAGATACCTAATTCCATCAAAACAGTCAAAAGACCCAACAACTATGACCCCCGAAGCTGCTGGGGAAGGGGTCATAAATTATGCAAGTTGCCCATTGTTTACAAACAGGTTTTACTAATGGGAAAGGTGGCATGCTTGATTCTGGAGGTCCAAAAAGGTTTAGGGTATTAAAGTGAAACTTCCAGAGAATGCTGAATAGATCAAAAGATACTATGGGTGCCCAGGTATTCAAAAGGGCATATATGCAATATCTCAAGAATGGCTAAGAGAATTAAACTTTTCAGGGGATGTTGAGGGATATGTTGAACTAAAGCAATAGACATTATGTGCATCCAGGTTGTCAAGAAAGCTTATCTGCAACATCTCAGGAATGGTTAAGTGTATTAAATTGAAACTTTCAGGGCATGTAGAAGTAAATTAGAAGGTACAATCTGCATCCAGGTTGACAAAGTGCATGTCTGCAATATATCAAGCATGGCAAAGAGCATAAATTAACAGCTTTGGGAACCCAGCTGAAATTTTGAGGGAAGAGTAGATGAGGGGATCAAGCAGATTTTAGATTATGACTTGGGGATAGGGGGTGGGGTCAAGGGGAGCTTGTCAAGAATAATTAATGTTTGAAAAAGATATGGTTGCATCGATTATTGTTCAAAATAACCTTTTTTTTTTGTTGTTGATCGGCTTAAATTAACAAGCCATGAAGACACCTCAACTAAATTTTCAGAACTCAGGGAAACTCAACCAGAAACAAAACTGATTGCATTGATTCTCGACACCCAATTTTAATTTTTTCAACAACAAACCATAATTTGTTTCAATAAATAAGCTCAAATGTAGTTATTTAAACAAACAAGCAGCAAAAACAAAATATAACACAATAAGATTCTTAAAATGAAGCGGTTGATCAATATTCGTTAACATTGAAATTTGTAACATGATCATACTTAGAATGGCTTTAGACAGAAGGCCAAAAATTATGCAGCTTTTCAATCTATTTATTTGAAAGATATTCCCTTATTTTAGCTAATAATATTCTATGTACCCATTCGTCCGAAGTTTTATAATACAACTATTACTAAATTTGCTGCAAAATTTTGTCCAAAATACAAATAGCAACTCAGAATCTTAAGTCTTAAGCAGGGAAACAAAAAAAAGCTTTAGAAGTATTCCTTTTGTTTACCAATAAAGAAAGACAATATAAATTGAAAACAAAACAGAAATCAATAATAAAAAAAAAAAAAAATATTTTTCAGTTTTTAAAGAAAAATAAAATATCACAAAATATCAATATCACAAAAAGGAATATTGACAATGTCCCTATAAATTGACTTTTAAGTGACACGATGAGGTAAAAAAAAAGTCTTGGTGGTTTTAGCTTTTCCTTTTAGATAACTTCAACAAATCAGACTTGCAATCCAAAAGGAGCTAGCTGAGCTCAAATACAGTAAGAGCCAGTAACGAGTAACCATTTCTGATAATTAATGGAAAAACAATGGTTTTGGACATTCAAATATCTTCTCATCATTATTCACTATCAAAGTCATTATTATGTCAAAGGTGTGATTGTGTGTGCATGGGCGGGATGGTAGCCGGCGTTTACCCCCCCCCCCAGAAAAATACACCCCTGTGGAAAATAAGGCTTTCCAAATTTGACATTTTTATTTGAGTTTTGTTTTTTTATTTTCCATATGGAGAAAGAATTTTGGTACTTATGCATTATATGCCACTCACTCAAGTTTATGCTGTGTAAAACTCGAGAACAAACCGGTTTCTTTGTTAGTTTCTTTCAGCTTAGTGCAAGACAAGACAAAGACAAGTGACAGACTTAGATGGTAAATATATAATTTGGGCTACATATTTGCCCATACGGGGGAGGGGGGTGGAGGTAAAGTATTTGGACAGTTTGAAGTCAGAAAACAACTCTTATTTAATGATATGCAGAATAATTGTACCTAACACATTTTGCATGCATACCCACTATACCTTACCCCCCTAATGTGCAAATATATAGCCCAACATTAGGGGGGTGGGGGGGGGGTTTTAAAGTAGAGCAGATCTTCATGCAAAATCTGTTAGGTACAATTATTCTGCATATTATGAAGTAGGACTTATTTTCTGACTTCAATCTGTCCAAATACTTTACCCCTCCTCCCTATGTGCAAATATATAGCCCAAATTGTATATTCCTCATCTATTCTGTCACTTGTCTTTGTCTTATCTAGCGCTAAGCTGAAAGAAACTAACAAAGAAACCGGTTTGTTCTCGAGTTTTACACAATGTAAACTTGAGTGAGTGGCATATAATACACAAGTACCAAAATTTCTTCCCCCTACAGAAAATAAAAAACAAAACTCAAGTAGAATTCTCAAACTTATTTTGAGAATTGAAAGCCTTATTTTCCACGGGGGGGGGAGGGGGTATTTTTTGGGTGGGGGTATTTTCCGGGGGATAATGGCCAGGGGGAGGGGGGGTAAAGGCCTAGAACCGGGCGAAATATGGGCCAAGATTGGCAAGAAGAATGGGTACATAATTTCTGGAACATGCAATACAAACTTACAATTCAATGCATTTGCAAATTGGGAACGTTAATTGGCTAAAAAAAAAAAACAAAGAAGAGAAATTAAGAATACTCCTATTTTTTTACTTTAGGAGACAACTGAAAGACGTACCGAGATTGTGGAGACGAATTAGAATTTACACTTAAAGGCCGAGTAGGGGTGCTCGTACCAGGGCTTTCACTATGCCTTTGTACCAAACAGGGCTTCGGCTTCGGTTGGGGACTTGAATTTGACCTAAAAAGAAAACAATCCAATATTATACATCTAAATATTATTTTAAGATAGATTTCCTTCTCCAGAACTTCAGGAATATTCACAAAGATTCAGGAGAAATGCAAGAAATGTTGAAATGTCATTTGCTAAGAATGGTATCTTATACAAATGTAATACAACATTTCAAGTCCAGTTGTTATTTCTGGTTCAACTACTGATGTAATTTTTTATATTGAAGCCTGCTAAGATCAAATAACCACCAGTATAATTTGAATTGCACTTCCGTACCCTTAAAAAAAAAGTAAAATCAATATCTATTAAATTGTTTTACCTTCATAAAATAGAAACCCATTTTTAGCTTTTTTTTCTGAAAAGTTTTCACCTTTTGTATGTCAAGTTATACATAGGCTAATTCAAAACTTAAAACAAGCAGAAACTACCATGAAAGAAGAAATAAAACCAAAAACAAATAGAAATTACAATAAATAATGTTACTGAGCTTATGACAAAAGGAAATTACCACAAATAAGGATGTGTTGCTGCCCATCAAACTCTCAAAATGCTAAATTGTCATATGCACTTTACTGAAAACAAAATAGATTTGCTCAGTAGTGAATGGTTTACCACATAGGCCTTACTCTCATCTTATTGTCTTTCTTAGATGGATGGCTGAAGAGTCCAGACAATAGGACAAAAAATTATACCTGCTCTTCATTGATTTTGAAAAGGCATTTGATTCTGTTGACAAAAGACACTTTATGGAAGATTTTGAAATACTAAAGAGTACCTAATAAACTAATCAAAATAATAGCTGGTCTATTGAAGATAGTGAATGCTGAGTGCATATATAAAATGAGGACATGTATTTCTTCACGATAACGTCAAGCATCAAACAAGGATATGCCCTATTCCTGTTTGTCATGGTAATGGGCTACATTCTGCAGCAATCTTTGGGCACTGAAATGAGTATTAGCAACCAGCAGATCTCTGATCTGGACCTTGTTGATGACATTGTTCTTTTTGAAGAGTTGAAACAGCAGCTGCAGCTGCTACTTGGAACCACAGGCAAAGAGGCAGAGAAGGTGGAACTTACAGTGAATGTCAGAAAGACAAAGAGAATGACCAACCCTGAGACTTCTCTGATGCTAAAACATATAGACACAGCAATTGAGCAGGTCAACGAATTTGAGTCTCTTTAGAGTAGGATTTAACATAATGGTGAAATAGTCAATGAAATCAAGAGGAGGATTTGACATTAGCTTACAACATTAGCTTTTATCAAGTTGAACCCAATTTGGCACAGTTGTGAATACGAGGCATGTTTTTTAAGTAAGGTCTGTTTAAACATAAGTGCAGAACAAAAAATTATTTAAAAAAAAGTAAATTTATTTCCACAAAGTACATACATTTCTCTATTTTTTAGCATAGTTACCAAGTTTTTTCAAACACTGATCATACATTTCAACTAATTTTAAAGTAAACTCCTCATAAAAACTAGCCACCAGCTCCAATAACCAAGAATTAACTGTTGTTTTTACGTCATTGTCATCATTTTACTGGTTGCCACCGAAGTGGCAGCCAGTTGAACTGGAGATGAAACAAGGGTTTTGCATATAACACCCGAATCAGGGCAACAGAACATGGAATGGAAACACGCACACTTCCCTGAAATTTGAAGGTCAAACAGACTCTCTCCCAGCACAAAATCATGGCATTAGTGTTTTGGAATAGGCATGGTATTTTTTTGGTTGAAAAAAAAAGGAATGCTGACAAAGGGAATTGTACTTCTTCATGACAATGCAAAACCTCACACAGCTTGTTAGACATGCAATTTGTTGGACAGTTTTGACTGGCAAGTTTTAGACCACCCACCTTACAGTCCTGACCTTGCACCAAGTGATTACCTTAAATTGCACCTAGGAGCGATCCAAGGATTTCTCCTTGTAGAGCTCTGGAATGATGACTAGTTGTATGCAGGTTCACTGGTGACCAGGTGCTGTTGCATCTTTGGTAGCATCCCAATTGAGTTTACCCTCTCTGGAGGACCATTCAGCATCTAGCCTTCATTTAAAAAAATCAATGGATTCAGCAGTAACTGTTTTATTAGATAATTTGTTCCAAGTATTGACAAACTGTAGAGAAGAATTGAATGCGGACTCTAGAAATTGTAGACTGCTTGACAAGTTTCAGGTGATGCCCTCTAGTTCCTGAATTGGTACCAGCAGTAGGGAATAATGCTGGGAGAACATTAGCCCTCGATAACTTAAAGGTTAAAATGGCATCCCCTCTATTTCTCCTGTAAACAAGTGTAGGGAGATTCAGCTGTGATAGTCTAACAGGGTAGAAAAGCTCCTGCATGCCAGATATCACTTTAGTAGCACGTCTCTACACATCTTCAAGAACTTTTATGTCTTTTTCAAAATATGGAGAGGCAAGAGACATTCCAATTTCAAGCTTAGGACGCACAAGTCCTTTATAAAGAAGACTGATGACTTTAGAGGAACAAGAGGAAATAGTACACTTAATTAATCCCAAGGTCGAACTAGCCCCAGCAGCAGACCTCTTAGCATGAGTGCTGAATTTTAGTTCATTATCAATAGTGACACCAAGATCTTACTCATTATTTACAGAGGAGAGTGGGTGGCCTAAGAAAAAATAAGAGTGGCAAGGATTCAGTTTGCCAAAGTGAACGGTATGGCATTTGGCGACATTGAATTCAAGAAGCCAGGCCTCAGCCCATTGACCCAGCAGTTAAAGATTATTATGTAGCAGGGAATGATCTTCACAGGACAAAGCTGGTCCAAGAAGCTTCAAGTAATCTGCATAAGGAGTTGATTTACTGCTAATAATGGAAGGAGCATCATTGATGTAGATATTAAATAGTGTAGAACCCAAGACACTTCCCTGAGGAACTCCACTCAGAATATGCATTGAGGAAGAACGAATACAATTACCAGACTCGTCAAATAACTGAACACACTGATTATGCAAATAAAGAAAATCAGTATCCAGAGAAGAGATTTCTATTCAAGTTTTACTGCGCGTCATTTAATTGGATGTCAATTGTCACACATTTTGTGAAAAGAAAAGTCAAGCAGAATCATGTCAGCAGGCACCCCAACACCAAGCAGCTTGGTGATGTTATCATACAATTCAAGGAGATTGATGTCAACAGATCTTCCAGAACAAAAGCCATGTTGTGAAATGTGTAAAATATTGTTTGCTTCAAGGTGTTTAACAACTGCTGAGTTGATTATTCTTTCAAGAACCTTAACAACTGCTGATGTCATGCTGATGAGTCAATAATTTTTGGCAAGGTCCTTTCCACCTTTTTTAAAAATAGGAATGATGAGTGCAGTTTTCCAGTTCTGGGGTAATCTAGGAAGATTTAATGATAAATTGAACAGCAGGGAAAGAGGTTGACCCAAAACTGTACAAATTCATGTAGGATATGTGGGTGAATGCCGTGTGGGCCAGCAGATTTATACAGTTGAGAGATGTGAGTTCCTTTAGAACCAAAGTATATGTATTCAGAATTGGTTCCATATTATGTGATACATCATCTAAAGGAGGTGTAGGATATACAATACTGGAGTTGGACAAAAAAGAAGAGAAATACTGGTTTAAAATTTCAACTTTCAGTTCAGGATCAGCAACTGATTACCATCTGTTTTTCCACCTCACACAATACATCAATGGCAAACATTACAGTGATGATGACAACATAAAAACGGAAGTGAATTCTTGGTCATTAGAAAAGGTCGCAAGTTTTATACAGAGGTTACTTTAAAATTAGTTGAGAGGCATGATAAGTGTTTGGAAAAACTTGGCAACTATGCTATTAAATAGAGTAAAGTATGTACTTTGTGAAAGTAAATTTACTTAGGCTCATTCTTTAAGATCTTACATCTAAGATCTCACATCTTTCTGCAAAGATTTCTGTTCTTTTAACTCATCCTTGTTGTAAGATCTTACAGCTCACTCATGTTAGCAAAAAGTGTAAAAGATGCCATCTTTCTGCCATATAGAACAATGATGAGAGAACTTTGATGATATACTCATCATTGTTCTTAGACTGCTGAACAGAGCAGAATGATGAAAGACGTTTGCAAAAGAACACTATAAGATGTAAGATCTTAGCACCAAGATGAGTAAAAGAAGAGCCCTCTTTTTCGAAATATTCTTTTGTTGTGTACTTATGTTCAAGTGGACCTTACTTAATAAACACACCTCATACTATATGCACTTGAAGTTCTGCTCCCGAACAGCAATGCAATGTTAGTTGTCCTTTATGCAAGTGAATGCTGGAGCCTAAATTTTTGACAGGATGATCTTGTCCTAGCCTTTGAAAACATGAATCCTGAACATTTTGTGACAGCAAAAGGTCACAAACAAGGAAACTTGTCAGCAAACAAGTCATCCATCAGTGACAAACCTGCTGAAAAGTAGGAAATGGATGTACTCTGGCCATGTCCTTGGTATGGCAGAGGATCAACTCCCAAATTCAGTATATGAGCAGCACCCTAAAGGAAGGCACAAAAGGGGGCAAGCAAGACACCTTACAGCAGCATTACAACCAGGATCTGGGAAGAGCAGAGCTATCTCTTCAGCCACAATGGGAGGATGACAAGGCTGCTACTCACATTTGCCATGTCTTGCAAGGGTTTCTACATGCCCTATTCCAGTCTGGCTACACTTATTCCAATGATCAAAACAATTACCACATGATCACTATTTTAGGAACATTGATATTAAGATTGTATTGTCAGATAAACTCCAAAGTTCAAGGTGTCCTTCTTCAAGAACTATTCTCTGGTCTTGAGAAGCATGGATGAGCTTACAAAGCTGCCTTCTCTTAACTTGGAGTTCATCTCTGTTTAAATCCTTGCATGCAGGTCCTCAAGTTCTTTTAGATCCTCAAGATTTGACAGTTTTTCACTTCTTTCAACTCTGAACTCTGGTAGTTTGTGTTAAGATTATGAGGTGGTATTGATGCAATTTCCACTTTTGAATCCAGACCATGCTCTACCACAACATTTCTAATGGTTGTTTTGATGTCTTCACAAATTAGAGCTCAATATTCTGTGTTCATAATATATTTTAGAAGTCACCCTCATGCTCTTTTTTTTCTCTTCTCTCCATGTTGCCCCATGAAAAGTGCTGCCCATGGCAGTCCACACCTTCTAGTTATGCGGTTGAATTCATTTGTGCAGATACATTTTTTTATATAGCCTAGAAATAGGCTATACTTGGGCCTATATTAGGGGGGAGGGCACAATTGTCATAGCAATCATTGTTTTGGAAATCCAGGTGTATTGCTTCACTTTATCCTCCCCCCATGCTAGATAAATACAGGTTAAGATACTCAGTAGTTGGACAGCTGATCACAACTTTATAAGTTAAGTCATTGTAAAATCTCTATCATATCACCTAGAAAATGGATTATTTCACCATTGGAGTTGTCCAAATTTTCTTAATAAGTATGTGATGAGCTTCAATATTTTAGCCATATACAACACTCACAATTTCAAATGTACTGATAGACAACAGTGGACCCTCATGTTGGACACACATCTAAAGCTAAAGTTTGGGCCTAATCTTGGACACAGGATCTTAAACTTGAACAGCATACCCAAATCACAGCCAGAGTAAATCTAAGAGACAGATTTAATCTAACATAAGGTTTGCAAAACAGAATGATTGTATTTAAATAGGTTAGGCTGTAGGGGTAACTGTTGTCCACATTCAAATGCTGAAAACCCAGAAGTTTTTCAAGATTATAGTCAGCCATTCCCAACTAGTCTAGTCCTAACTATCAGCCAATTACCTAAATCTATATACATAATGCCCAAGATTAGGAGCCTGTTTTGTATATATAGGAAAGATACTTTTTAATCAGGTTATCAGTGTAAGAGATTAAGCATTGGCCACTGGCCTGACTTAAAGGCAGACTTAACTGACTCATGACTCATGGGCAGACTTAAAGTGAACCAATGTGCCTTTATGAACGAGAGTTGGCTATAATGATGGTATTAAATTGTGTGATGAATTTAAAGAAGTTTCTAGAATTGTTAAAGTTTCCTTTAATTGTGCCTCTGGTCTTAACCTTGGTAAATATCTAGGGTAGTACCTGACTGCAACTAAAGGAAACATGCTAATAAAATATCCTAGATGTAGGGTAAATAATTCATTTCTTTATTGTTTTCTATCTTTTGATGCTTTGTGTTTTTTTGTTGATTTTTTGATCAAACAAAACTTAAAGCCTATGAGTTCCAAAAAATTTGAGACCTGTTGGATATTGAACATTATCTGAATAAATTTAAAAATGTGGACAACAATTGAGTTAGATCCACCTTCTATGAATATGAAGAGAAACTAGCAAAGACAACGCAAAAGCCTTCAGGAGATACACGTCCTCCAGCAAACCAGTCAGACATGTCACACCAGAGATTAACTTATCAGGTGGGGATAATATAACATTTCAAAATGAAATAGCCAATGAACTTAACCAAACTTTTGTGAGGGAGACCTCTATGAACAACTTCCATACCTACCACCTAAGCATATCACTACCCCCCATTCCAAAGATGACATTCACTACTGAAGAGGTCCATAAACAGTTAACTAAGATTGATATAACTAAGGCAAGATATTCTGATGGAATCCATCCAATGCTCCTAAAAGAAATGGCAAACCAGATAGCCTCTCCATTAGCCAACATCTCTCAGACATCTTTGAATACTAGTGAAGTCCTCAAAGATAGGAGATCTTCTAATGTACTTCCTGTATTCAAAAAGAAAAGCATACAAATGCAAAAAACTACAGACCAATCAGTCTGACCTCTGTTCCCTCTAAAATTAAGGTAGGCATTGTAAATGACACCATCATAAAACACCTAACAGCCAACAACCTTTTGCAAAACTGCACACATGGCTCTAGAAAAGGCAGGACAATAGATGCAAACCTGCTTGATACCTATGATGACATTACTAAAGGCATTCCAGTTGATCATTTTCCACTTGCCAGAGAAGAGGCATTTGAGAAGGCCCCTCATAATAG
Organism: Artemia sp. Qi Xiang Cuo; assembly: GCF_049724085.1. Taxonomy (NCBI): domain Eukaryota; kingdom Metazoa; phylum Arthropoda; class Branchiopoda; order Anostraca; family Artemiidae; genus Artemia; species Artemia sp. Qi Xiang Cuo. The sequence goes on along the minus strand of NC_142798.1, from coordinate 49,266,237 downwards.
ACTGAAGCTAAAACAAGAACACCAGCAATTAAATCCAGAAGTTGCTGACTGGGTTATGGCCTTTCTGACAGACAGGACACAGGCTGCTGTTCTCTATACTTCTTATGGCTCACTAGTTTACTACAACCCACAACCAGTGAAGAGTGGAGTACCACAGGCACTCAACTTAGCCCAACTTTAATCAAGATTTATATTAGTGATGCTCCTGATGGCACAAAAATAAATTAGTCTTCAATGCAGATGACTCTAATCTTGCATGGGTGGCTGATACTGCTGAAGCAAGAGCCTCTCTAGAGAAAGACCTGGACAACCTAGCAAATTGGTCAGAAAAATGGTTGCTAAAGTACAATGCTGAAAAATGCAAGGGGTTCCACCTAGGACCCAATAACTCTCAGCAACATTGCACATAGAATAAGCCAAGTCTTGGCAGCCACTCCAATCTAACACGAGCAGGTGAAGAGAATGATCTGAATGCTTTAGTTGACTACAAGCTGAAGTTCCATCAGCATACACTCTTAGCTACTGCAAATGCAGGAATACATCTTAGCACTATCAAAAGAATGTTTATTGGCTGCCACCAACATGTTATAAAAAAAAAGATGTGCACCTCTATGGTACAGCAAGCACTGGAGTTTGGTATGGCACTTGCTCCCATCAACTCAAGTGAGACAAAAAACTCCTTGAAAGTGTCCAGTGGCATGTGACTCAAATGTCATACAACTTGAGCACCCTCCCTTACTATGAGAGGTTTGTAGTATTGATAATTCCAACCCTTGTTTATAGAAGGAAAAGGGGTGATGTCATCACAGCTTTTATGCATCTGCAAGCCAACCCTAGCTCAAACCTTCTTCCCATCAGCCCTGACCAAAGAACCTGAAGAAACCCCCATAAAATTACCCAACAAATTACCAGCCACAGAGAGCACTACCACTTCTTTTCTAACCATGTTGCTTAACTTTGGAAATCCTTAAGGAACCAAACCATCCAATTTCAAACCCTCAAGTCATTCAAGCATGGCATAGACAGGGACTGGGAGCAGAGGGGAAGGCATCTATACTGGTACACCCTAGGGTCCTCAACCAAACTTTGAAATCATCATTGGCAGGCATATCACAAGGAACCATCCTTTCACACTTGCATAATATAATTTAAGCCTAATCTTGGCTGACTAAAATGTCGGAAAACTTCTGCTTTTTCAACTTCTGAATTTAGACAAAAGTTACCCCTACAGCCTAGTCTATTTAAGCATAATTATTCTGTTCCACAAGACTTGTTTAATATTAAATCTGCCCAAGATTGACTCTTAAATTACTTTAAATCATGCTGACTTGTTACAGGACAACTCTGTCTGTGATTTGGATATGTTGTTCTAATTTTAAGATTCTGTGTCCAAGATTAGACTGCATACTCCAAGATTTCGAAACTGAAATTGTGCATGTTGTATATGGTCAAAATATTAAAGGTAACTACAGAGTCATTAAGAAGATTTTAACAAATCCAAAGTTGAAATATTCACAAATACACTTTCTAGGTAGCACAATAGAAATTTTACAAAAACTCAATGGTTTGAGTGGTGATTAACTGATTAACCATCTTACCATAGACCTAATCTGATGATTAATAGAAATAAATTGCATATTACAAGCCGGCTAAGAATTTCAATGTTACAGTGTTTTCTTTTAGGAATGTATATATCCTAGGGTTATACCTAGGACCATCTAGAGGATGCTGGGGAGGTTTCCATTGCCAGAAAAGCTGGTAAATTTATGCATGTTCATGTAACTTAGCTAGGAATATATTGAAGACATCATTTGATGCCTTTTTTATGCTCTTTCAAAACCCAATAGTTGCTTCTGGGGCAAATTCCATTTTGAACCCTAAAAGGGAATAAAAAGACTCAAAACAGCTTATTAACCAAGAGTTTAAAAACATGATTCTAAGAAAATTGTCTACTGAGAAAAAAATCTATTTGTTGCTGATTCAGGAATAGTACTTATTATCTTCATTAGTTAATAGTAAAATGTCATTTTGAAAATGAATCTGTAGGAATTTTTAAAAGGGGCCTGAAACTGCTCAAAAATAACCACAGCAAACCTGACATTATTTTCAAAGGATTTTAGGCCCTTGTTAAAAATTCCTGCAACTATACTTTTGAAATAACATTTTACTATGCCATTTTAACACTAATTAAAATAATTACCTTAATTATCTTAATTTGCACTTCAGAGAAAATTAAGATCCATAAGATAATAATGGTAAAGTTCTAGATTAGGGGCTATTGAGAAGGGAACATGTTAAGAAAACAGTACTTACTTTATAATATGCAGAATAATTGTAGCTTACACATTTTGACTGCACCTCCACTATACTTGTACCCCCAATGCCACTAATGAGCCCTTTAAGGGCTCAAAATGGAATTTACACCAGAAGCAATTATTGAATCTGTTCAGAGCATAATAAAGGCATCAAGTGATTTTTTGCACTTCCTAGCTAAATTGTATAAATAGCCTATACATAAGTTTACTGAACAACCAGTAAATATGGAGCAGTCCATATAATTGATCTACAAATAAAGTGAACATACCACTTGATACTTTTGTTTATGCTCTTTCTGAATACAATAACTGCTTTTCTTGCAAATTCAATTTTAAGCCTTTTTTAGACCCTTGAAAATTATAATTTCTTACTATGGCTTTTGGGTATAAAAAGAGTCAAAACATTGGTTTCAAACTTACTATTTTATTATAAAATCTACTTGTTAAAAGTTACACGACTTGCAAGCATTGATTTGTCACAATTGAGTCTGATAAAAAATTCTGAACAATTTCTCTTCTTCTTCTAATTCACAGCAGGCGGGCTATTCAGTTAATACTATTTAGCACTTTTCTTTTTGCTTCACTCTTTGGGCTACAGAGCTACTGGCTTGGTCGTCTCTTATTTATTAGATATTGTCAGATATCTTTCAGTATATCTTTTGACTCAAGGAGTTCAAATATAAGATGACGGGTATCAATTTCTGCGCTCTTTGTGCATGTATAGTTGGCTAGGCTCTTGGCTGATAGTGAGATTTTGTGGTGGTTGAAGCATTTTAACAGTCTACAAAGCAAGGTATGTTGTGCAGACGTCAGCATATTACATTCAAATAGGCAATGGTCAATTGTTTCATTATTCATATTACAGTGCCTGCAAAGAGGGGACAGGAGAATTGAACCACTTGAATTAGAAGACTTATATGAGAATGCAAGGAAATTTAGTCCATTTGTTCCAGAACAAATTCTATGATAAATTTTAGAAAGATTCTTATTGGGAAAGGGGGAAAAGATAGGATTAATCTTATTAAAATTAATATCTGATAGCCTCCATCGGTAAATATCTCTAATTGGGATTGGTCTCTCACTTGGCTGGTCAATATTTATAGCATTTTTTGCTATTTCATCAACCTGATGATTACCACTTATGTCAGAGTGGCTAGAAATATACTGAAAGTAAATCATTATGCAACTTGAAGCAAGATTATCAATAATACTGAGACAATGATAAGTGTCAATCTCCAACTTATATTGAGGAGCTGAGGCCAGCAACTCAAGGCTTGATGGAAAGTCGGAATATATGATAATATTATTTGAATTTGCAATCAAAGGTTGTTTTTCTTTAAGGTATTCTAATGCTATGATTATGGTATTTAACTCAGCAGACATTACGGATAAATGATTAAATAATCTTTTGCCCATTGTAATTTTCTGATGAGGAAGGTAAACACCACTTACAAGCTTCTGATTAATTTTTTACCCATAAACAAATACTTTGAAATGATTTTTATAGGTAATTGTATTAAGTTCTGCAAATTTTTTCTGTACAAAAGCAAGGGGGGTAAAATATTTATTCCACTTTGATAAATCAGTATATATTATGGTACTTGACCACTTCCATGGGGGGATCGGGGGAAAGTAGGTCCAATAGACTTTGCTGGTATGGGGAACTTCTTCTGAATATTGGCATACTCATCTGCAATGCCTCTATACATAGCTGGATTTCTTAACCAATTATGTAGTGTGTGTGAGCTATTTGATTAAATTTTTGTAAGATGTTTTGTCAAGAGAAAGCTATGTCTCTCCCTTATTGTTGTTAATCCACTCTCCATAAGCAGAAACTTGGTGCTTGTGGGTTTCCTAAGACCAAATATGAGACCTATTATATCGTTTTGTGTTGTTTCAATTTTATGCATCTGGGTCTTTGCACATGCACCATAGACGATGAGCCCATAGTCAATACGGGGTCTTATATGTGATTTATAAAACTGGAGTAAGGTTTTCTCCTTACATCCCCAGGGTGTGGAAAGAAGTCTTTTTAGTATATTTGTTTTTCTATAGCATTTTTTTATTGTCTCTATTTTTCTATCTGCCATGTTTCTTCTGTCTGCCTTGATATTTTTTGACATATAGGTGAAATGGCAGTTTTTAAGTGGCCTAACAGAATAAGAAGAAACCAAGGCAGAACTGTTTTGAATTTTTGTATTCAACTTAATCTTGACAAATAAATGTTTGTAAATTAATCAACTTTTATAAAACAGATTTATAATGAAATAACAAGTTTGAAACAAATGTTTTAACCCATTTTTATACCAAAAATATAGAAAGAAATTATTATTTTCAAGGGTCCTAAGAGGGCTTAAAATTGAATTTGCAAGAAAAGCAACTACTATATTCAGATTGAGCATAAAAAATGGTATCAAGTGGCATTTTCACTTGATTTCTAGGCTAGGTCAATTGTACAAACTGCTCCATATTTACCAAGAAACTAAAAAGACATTTAGAAAGAGCATGAAATAAAGAATTTAGTGGTTGGCTACCATTTTTAGGCCTATCCTATTAGGCTAGCACATCTCCTTTGGGTACAGACATGGCTCTACCCTAGATATTTACCTTACAATGGAAAGAGTGCTGAATGAGAAATATAGCAGTAAGCTACTAAGCTTTTGTTAAGCTATTAGACTATATTAGGCTAGGCTACTTCCTTTTTGGAAGTAGTCTTGGTAAATTTTTGGCAGTTCATATTATTGACTTACAAATAAAGTGAACATACTACTTGATGCCTTTTTTGTGCTCTTTACAAATATAATTATCATCTTAGTCAGAAATGGATTTTACCCCACCCCCCCTATATATACTAATTCAGGGTATATATTTGCACATTAGGGAGGGGGTGGGGGTAAAGTTTAAAGTTACCTCTCATTTGCATCAGAAATGAACTTTGCCCCTGCCCCCCAAATGTGCAAAGATACACCCTGAATTGGTATATATAGGGGTGGGGTTAAATTCATCAAAAAAAAAAATAATTGTTATATTTGGAAAGAGCATAAAAAAAGGCATTGAATGGTATATTTACTTTATTTGTAAGTCAATAATATGAACTGCCAAAAATTTACCATAGCCTAGTCTTCATACAGGATTGTCATTAGCTTAGAAAACAAATCTTGGTAATTTTTTTGCAGTTCATATTATTGACTTATGAATAAAGTAAACATACCACTTGATGCCTTTTTTATGCTCTTTCCAAATATAATAGTCATTTTTGTTGGAAATGAATTTTACCCCCAACCCTATATATACCAATTCAGGGTATATATTTACACATTAGGGGGGGGGGGGGGTAAAGTTTAAACTTACATCTCATTTACATCAGAAATAAAATTTACCCCCCCCCTAATGTGGAAATATATACTCTGAATAGGTATATATAGGGGTGGGGGTAAAATTAATTGGTAAATTTCTACCAAATCATATTATTGACTTACACATAAAGTGAATACACCGTTCGATGCCTTTTTTTATGCTGATTACGAATAAAATAAGAACTCCCATTGAAAATGATTTACTCCCAATCTCCAGCCACATGCCAATTCAAGGTAGGCTATATATTTAAACCCCCTAAACTAACCCGTAGTTGACCTAAATAGGGGGGGGGCTTAAAATAATTTCCGAGAGAAATGCCTAGGCTATGATATTCGTAATCAGCATAAAAAAAGCCATCGAATAGTGTATTCAATTTATTCATAACTCAATAATATGATTTGCTAGAACTTTACCAAATAATTTCCATCAACAATGATTATTGTATTTGGAAAGAGCATAAAAAAGGGGTAAAAATTTACAATTGTGGCCTATGATAAAGATACATGTTAAAAAAACAATTCTTACTTTAAAATCTGCATAATGATCCTAGTTAGCATGTTATCAAAGTTGAGAACCTTTATCCTCTTTTTTCCTTCTTTTTCCAACTTAAAAGAAAAAAATTAAGATTTTTGCCATGCTCTCAAGAAAATGTGTAAATCTTTTGAAATTGGTGCTATAAGTTTGTTTTTATTGATGACATTGAATCCAATTATTAAGTTCCATTTTTTTAAACAAGATTTCAAAATACACTTCTAAAATGCATTGAAGAATATCTTAGAACCTACATACTAACAGAATATATACCACCACCACCCTAGCGTGCAAATATATATGCAAAATTACAATTTGAGTCTAAACATATCCTTTATTTTTATCACAGATGAATTTATTCCCATTATGTGAAAATATATACCCTGATTTGTATTTATATAGGTGCTGAGTATAAGTTAATCTGATTGTGTTTAGATACAGAGCGAAATTTTTGGTAAATATTTGCACACTAGGGGGATGGGGGTATATATTCTGTTAGTATATCTAGGTTCTAAGACAATGTCTTAGAAGTGTATTTTAAAATTTTGTTTAAAAAACAGAACTTAATAACATAATTCAACATCATCTATAAAAAAAATCTATAGCAACAATTTCAAAAGATTTACACATTGCATTGAGAGCATGCAAAAATAAAAATTTCTATTAAATTTGTCATTATTCATATTATTGACTTACAAATAAAGTAAACATACCACTCAATGCCTTTTTTCATGCTCTTTCCAAATATAATAATCATTTTTGTTGGAAATGAATTTTACCCCCCACCCCTGTACATACCAGTTCAGGGTATATATTTGCACATTAGGGGGGTGGGGGGAAAGTCTAAACTTACTTATCAGAAATAAAATTTACCCCCTCCCCCGAATGTGCAAATATATATCCTGAATTAGTATATATAGGGGTGGGGGTAAAATTCATTTCTGACAAAAATGATTATTATATTTGGAAAGAGCATAAAAAAAGGAATTGAGTGGTATGTTTATTTGTAAGTCAATAATATGAATAACAGAAAATTTACCAATATGTTAACTAGGATCATTATACATATTTTAAAGTTAGAATTGTTTTCTTAACATGTCTCTTTATCATAGGCCACAATTGTAATTTTTTACCAAAAAAGGCATTGAGTGGTATGTTTACTTAAATTGTAAGTCAATAATAGCCTATGAGCAGCAAAAAAACTTACCTAAATCTTGCTCTCCAATTAACAAGTGGGTAAAGTTCTACCAAATCATAGGGTAAGACATCCAGCAGTCGGCCACCTGCCTATTCTCGGACAGAATGTAACTAACAGGGAACCTACCTCTAGGCTAATATGCTTAGAAAGTTTTTATACATAGCTGGTTTCCCTGGTCACTAAGCAGTCCATACAGATATCTAGTAGGCTAGGCTACAAATTTAATACAAACAAACAATTTAATACAAACAAGCCTAGAGGTAGGTTCCCTGTTAGTTACATTCTGTCCGAGAATAGGCAGGTGGCCAACTACTGGGTGTCTAACCCTATTATTGAGTTAGGACTTAAGTGAATACACCATTTGACGCCTTTTTTTTTATGCTCATTACGAATATAATAATCTTTTCTATCAGAAATAAATTTCAGCCCCCCCTATATATGCCAAATCAGGCTTAGGTTAGGTATATATGGGGGGGGGGGCTGAAATTATTTCCGATAGAAATGATTATTATAGGCCTATTTGTAATCAGCATAAAAAAAGGCATCAAATGGTGTATTCACTTTGTTCCTAACTCAATAGGCTAATATGATTTGGTAGAACTTTAACAACAAGTGCCTTAAACTACGTGAGAACTAACCTTAATCTCTGTCTGAATACTTTTTTCCTAGATCCTGTCTCATCATGACTGTGAGAAGCATCTTCATTTTCACTAGAAGATTCATACTGGTTTCTTGCACCCATAACAGGGAAACATTGATACAGAATTTTGTAATCCAAGTTTAACCGTAAATGATGAATTTAAGAGGTAACCACTCAATATTTTCTCTTTATTAGTTTTTATTAGTTTACAGTTTTTATTATGCTACCTTCCAACCAAGGTAACTCACATTAATTACATTTACATATAAAAATAAAGGAAACAAAATTTATAATTATGTCAAAGTTTCTTACAGTTTATGTTAATAAAAGACATAAGAGATATGCCATGAGGCTATAAATGAGCTATATAAAAATAAATAGGAATTAATTTACTAACTATTATTCTATATTCTAGTATAGATTCTTTTTTTGAAGCAGAATCTACGTAAAATATTAAAATAGATGACAGTAATAATAACCAGAAAATAAACAACCAAGGTCCGAAACACACTTGGTGTTTTACGGAACGGATATTTTAACATCCCCACCGCACCAGTAGAAATGAATAGCATGGTATTGCGACTGGCACATTGGATGGTAAAATAAACGATCGATTTATTTAACATCGACTGTACTGTAGTAATGCAGCCGCCCGCATTTTTTCATAGATTACAAGTCTCAAGGGGCTGTTTATTATCCACCACCATGTGTACATTTTAGAGCGCCATGTAAACCGTAAAGTTTAGAAGGCTGCAACTTCCTTTTTTCTTTTATTAGTCGGATGAAACCACAAAAGTCTATTTTTTGCTTCCTCTTCAATCGATGACGAAATAACAATAATACAAAAACTTGTTCTCTATTCTTCTTATACGCAACACTATGAGTAAATAGATTTTGATTGTACGGCAACAGATCTGGGATCGACTGATGTGACGTCGATAGAATGTTAACTTTACAGTGTGTAGATGCTACATTATTTTAAGGTGGCAGTGGTAAAAAATCTGATCGACGAAAAACCCCAAATTTGTTTCGTGCCTAAGAATCATAAAAATAAAAAAAAAACAGATATGGATATAATGGAGTATGTGCAACACTTAAAAAAAATATTACTGCCAGCTAGCGTCAAAGCTAAAATTGTTTTTAACACAAAGCGCTAATATCTAGCTAGTACATCAAATTTGTAATATTATGTTGATTCAGTACAATAATTTATCTGGACACGAGATAATTTCCCAAACAAAACAGAAAGTTTTCCAGGTTTAAATTTTGTTATTTTTCGCAAGAAAAGCTCAGTTCAGACACCGTATTCTCCTTTTAGTATTGTTTCATAGAAAGTTCCTGAATTCTCTTCATCCATATCAAGGAGGCACACTTGTGCCTCTATAAAGAGGCGACCCACCACAATGTTAAGCGATTTCAGGTCCTAGAGGTCGCAGAGAGACGGCGGTAATTGCATTTTGTAGCCCAAGCTCAAACTAAGAAACTTGCAAAATTTCATCCTCCTCCGACTTTATCTTCACGGGGTAAACTGGGTCAGAAGTTTGGACCCTCCAACCACAGCCCCCCTTTAACGTTGTCCGATTGGGCTGAAATTTAGAGGTTAAGCTTTCCTAGGGCCCGGGAGCTTATCCTCAAAATTTCACCTCAATCCGATCACTCCTTCCCTGTTTTCAAAAAACCAAATATAGCCACTTAAATTTCATCTCTTTTTTTTTTTCTTAGCCACGCCTACAGGCCACAGTTGGCACCGGATCCGGTTGAATGAGGACTCATTCGAAGCAGAATTCGACCTGTTAGGGCCTTTTGATATTTTCAGACCGAAAAAATTATCCCCCGAATTTACATTTACGAAAAACCTCGTTTTCCTATATTAGCCCATGTTAATTTTTCCCTCCACAACCCCCCTTTAACGTTGTCTGATCGGGCTGAAATTTAGAGGATAAGCTTTCCTGGGGCCTGGGAGCTTATCGTCGAAATTTCAGCTCAATCTGATCACTCCTTCCCTGTTTTCCAAAAACCACATATCAAGATTTTTGGGAATTTGCTTGCGTCGAAAATACCTTCTATTTTCTAAACAACAATTACTATTGTGTTTGTATAGTCCAGCGGCTGAGACTTTAGACTTTCAGGCGGAAAACTCGGGTTCGATTCACCATCAGAGCAACTTTTTTATATACTTTGAAAAGAAACTCAGTTTCTTTTTTAAATTATTTGAAAAAAATTACGTTTTCTAAAGAGTTAAAGAGGCTGAGTTACAAGGTCGACCCTTAAAACGTACAGGGATTAGGAGGCACAGTTGGGGGGCTGTTAAAGAGGCTGAGTCACAAGTTCGAACCTTAAAACGTACAGGGATTAGGAGGCACCCTGTACGACGTGATTTGAGTATTCAGGAATTAAAAGCCTTAACACAAGAATGTTCAAGAGCGGGGGGTTTGGGGGGCGGAAGCCCCCAACTTTAACTCCTGACACGATCAGCTAACAGTTAGTCAAGCAATAATAAGTAATAAACTGTACAAAAACGTGCAGAAATTATTTGAAAAAAACTACGTTTTCTAAAGAGTTAAAGAGGCTGAGTTACAAGGTCGAACCTTAAAACGTACAGGGATTAGGAGGCACAGTTGGGGGCTACCACCCCCAAACCCCCGCTTTCGCAGCCTTTAAATATAAAAAAAATTTCTTTAAACTGAAAGTAAGGAGCGACATTAAAACTTAAAAAGAACAGAAATTATTCCGTATATGAAAGAGGCTGTGCCATCCTCAACGCCTCGCTCTTTACGCTAAAGTTTGACTTTCTCACAACTCTTTTTTTAAACAATAAAAACTTTAGCGTAAAGAGCGAGGCGTTGAGGATGGCACAGCCTCTTTCATATACGGAATAATTTCTGTTCTTTTTAAGTTTTAATGTCGCTCCTTACTTACAGTTTAAAGAAATTTTTTTTTATATTTAAAGGCTGTGAAAGCGGGGGGGTTGGGGGGTGGTAGCCCCCCCACAGTGCCTCCTAATCCCTGTACGTTTTAAGGTTCGACCTTGTACCTCAGCCTCTTTAACTCTTGAGAAAACGTCGTTTTTTTCAAATAATTAGTAATAAAATCTAACAAAAAGAGAAAAAAGTCAATGAATGAAAATGCCATATTTGTAGTATCTTGGAAACGGAAATGAACCACTGAAATTGGAAATTAAAACCTCCAGCACTCATTTTAAGAGTCAAAAGTGATTGGAGGGTAGCCAAACCCCCTTCCATACCCTTTTTTGCTACTCCCCCTAAAGTATCTGACTGAAATTTTGAGCTTGTCATTTTGTTCAAAATAGTCAAATGGTTCAATAAATATGGCTCCAAGAATGACGTTATTCCCACTGCCTTTAGGGGAAGGGCTGTAAATTATTTAAGTTGATAATTGTTTACATATACATCTTACGAGTGTCTCGGGAATAGCTCTGGGAATCGATTTTAAATTTTCTGAGAATTTTTCTGTTTTTTTTTTGTGGGGGGGAGGGGGTTAATTGGACCTCAAATTTTAATTTAGGGAAGATGCAGAGGTCAAAACGTGGGAATCCAGGTAATCAAAATAGTATATCTGCAATATCTCAAGAACGGCTTGGTGCTTGAACTTAAAACTAACAGGTATTACTGGAGCAAGGAAGGTGGAGGGATGGGCAACGTAACTCTAGATTTTTGCGTTGAGGGAGTAGGATGGATTAAGTAATCTTTTTTCTGATACGCCAAAATATTTTTAAACTATAAGCTCTTATGGGACTTGGAATCTCGGAACAGTTAAGTAGGACGGTAGATCAAAAGATGCTAGGTTTTTCTATTGTATCAAAATACAGTGTCTGTGATATCTCTGTAATGACTTGATGATTAAGCTGACACCTTCAGAGAGTCATAAAGGGGGAGGCAAGTGGACTGTAAAAGGTCCTGGAGTATTCAGTTGAAATTTCTAGAGACTGTTAGGGAGGCAAAGTGGACCTCAAGTTTTTAACTTAAGGGAAGAGATCAGATGGGGGGAGGGTTCCTTTTCGTCAATCCACCTAAACGTGTTCCCACTATAAATATCCATGGAACTTACAATCTATTCACGGTTAAGTGACAAGGCAAATCAAAATAAACTATGTGTTGCCAGAGTAATTAAAACAGCGTGCCTGCAACATCCTGTGAATGGCTTCAGGGATCAAGTTAAAACTTTAAGGGAGTGTTGCAGGGAGGAGGGGCGGGGAATATTGACTTGGACATCAAATTTTGGTTTATGGGTTGTGCAGAGGGTAAAGGTCTAAAGGTTTAGTTCCTTCTAGTTTCCAAATTTTTGGCGATAGAATTTCTTGTTTGACTGAAATATATTCCTACTGAAGCATCAATTTAGACCGAAAGAACGCGTGTGTTCCCAGGTTATCAAACTAGCGCATCTAAATTATCTGAAGAGCAGCACGGGAGATTGATTTTAAATTTTCAGTGGATGTTAAATGACCCTGTGAACCTAAAATTTTGACTAGGGGGAGGGACAGAGGTAATTCGGAATAAACTTTGAATCGAGGCTATCAAAATTGTGTTTCTGTGACATCTCGGGAGCAATAGATGGGGATCAAGCATAAGCTTTCGGAGTGTTCGGGGGGAAAGAAAGCAAGGGGATTTCATATTTGTATTTAGAAGGAAAGGATGTGGGAGTAAATATAAATATATATAGTTCATGTTCTCCTTATATTTAATCTCTCGACTTAACCGGAAAAAAAAATTATTTATAAGTTTCTTGGTAAGGGGACGCCTATGCAGAAAGAAAACTTGAAAGTAATTTCAGTTGTATGGTTAATTATGCTAAAAAATGGGTCCATTTTTTTTCATGCGTTTGAAACTTAAAGTGCATATAGAAAGGGCCAGGCTGACCTTAAAGAAAACAAACATTTATAAGATTGGTTGTACATAGACTTGATACCTGAAATTGGGCCAGAAAATATTGTTTTCTCTGATTGGCCTACGCTTACAGGATATGTACGCAGAGACAAGGGAACCTCAATAAAGACAAAAGCTATGGAAACAATTTGTTGTATTTTTTTTTTGACATTAAGAATGGGCCCAATTATATTTTTCGTTTCCGATCAGTTAGAAACTTAGTGGGCATACATGCTGGGCAAAACAAACCTAAGAGAAAAGAATATTACAAAAAAAAAAAAAAAAAAAAAAAATAAATTGATTCACAGAACTCCAAAATGGGCAAATATTGTTTTCCTCCGATCTGCGTGGAACTTTCAGGGAGGTAGCATGGACCAAGGGCGAATTGTCAAGGACAAGTGAAAAAGCTATATTATAGGCAGCGTAATAGCGCTGCCTAAGCAAACAACAATGTTGGCAGAATGTATTATTATTTTTTTTTTTTCCTTTAGACCAGGGCACATCGTATCGAAGGAGTTGTCGTAGAAACTTCAAAAAGGGCTCATTCGAGTGGAAATTGGAAGGGCTAGTGCCCTTTTTAATAGCCGAAAGTGATTGAAAGGCAACTAACACGCCTTCCATGCCTACCATTTCCCAAAACACATTCAATCGAAATTTTGAGATAGCCATTTTGTTCAACATAGTTGATTTCCAGACGGAAATTATGTTCTTGAGGAGGACACTCCCCCCCCCCACAGCTCTCAGGGCAAGAGTTGTAAGTTATGCCCTGGGGGCATATAAGTTTTATTTGTTTTTTAGAAAACGTTGTCCTAGAAACTTCAAAAAGGGCTCATTTGATTGGAAATTCAAAGGGCTAGAGGCCTTTTTAATAGTTGAAAGTGATTGGCGGGTAACTAACCCCCCTGTCAAGCACAGCATTCCCCCAAACACATCCAATAAAAGTTTTGAGATAGCCTTCAGGAAATTATGATTTGAGCATGAAAAACCCCCCAGAGCTCCCAGGGCAAAGGATGTAAGTTTTGCCCCTTGAGGCAAATAAGGCTCTTATAAAAACTGTTGTCGTAAAAACTTCAAACAGAACTCTATCGTTTGAGAATTTAAAGTGCTGGTGCCCTTTTTAATAGTCGAAAGCAACAGGATGGCAACTAACCCCCCTTTTACACCCACCATGTCCCCAAACACAACCAATTAAACTGTTAAGACAGCCATTTTGTTCAACGCAGTTGAGAGTTCTGGAAATTATGTCTTTGAGCAGGACACTCCCCCCACAGTATTCAGAGCAAGGGTTATAAGTTATGGCCTGGGGGTATATGAGGTTTTTATTGAAAACTTTGACGTAGAAGCTTGAAAAAGGGCTCATTCGTTTGGAAATTCAAATGCCTAGTTCCCTTTTTAATAGTCGAAAGTGATTGGAGGGCCAAGTAGTTGAAAGTTTTGGAAATTAGGTCTTTGAGGTTGACAACCCCCCACAGTTCTTAGGGCGAGGGTTGTAAGTTATGTCCTTGGGGTATATACGGTTTTTATAGAAAGCGTTGCCGTAGAAACTTCAGAAAGGGCTCATTCGATTGGAAATGAAATGACTAGTGCCGTTTTTAACAGCTGAAAATTATTGGAGAGCATCTAATCCCCTCTCACGCCCACCATCTCCCCAAACAAATCAACTCACAATTTTGAAATAACCTTTTTTTTAAAAGTAGGTTAAAGTCCTGAAAATTACGCATTAAAGGATGACAACCCCCCCCCCCCCCCCGCACACACACAGCCCTCAGGGCAATGGTTGTAAGTTATGCCCTAGGAGCATATAAGATTTTTTATAGAAAGCGATGTCGTAGAAACTTCAAACAGGGCTGATTCAATTGGAAAATGAAAGGGATAGTGCCCCTTTTCATAGTCGGAAATTATTGAAGGGCAACTAACCCCCTCTCACGCCCAACATTTCCCCGACCACATGCAATCAAAATTTTGAGATAGACATTTTGTTCAACGTTGTCGAAAGTTTTGGAAATTATGTCTTGAGGATTATAACCCCTCAGAATCCTCAAGCCAAGGGTTATAAGCTATGCCCTTAGGGCAGATAAGTTTTGTATAGAATGTTTTGTCGTAGAAACCTTAAAAAGGGCTCATTTGATTGGAAATTGAAAGGGCTAGTGCCCTTTTTAATAGTCGAAAGTCAATGGAGAGCAAGTAACCCCCTTCTGACGCCCATCTTTTCCCCAAACACATTGAATCAAAGGTTTGAGATAGCCATTTTATTTAATGTAGTTGAAAGTTCTTGAAATTATGTATTTGAAGATGACAACAACAACCCCCCCCCCAGAGCCCCCAGGACAAAGGCTGTAAGTTATGCCCTGGGGGCATATAAGGATCTTATAGATAGCGTTGTCGTAGAAACTTCAAAAGGGACTCATTCATTTGGGAATTGAGAAGACTAGTGCCTTTTTTAATAGTCTAAAGTGATTGGAGGATAACTAACCCCCCTCTCACACCCACCATTTCCCCAAAAACATCCAATAACAATTTTTAGATAGCCAGTTTGTTGAGCGTAGTTGAAAGTTCTGGAAATTAGGTCTTTGGAGATGACAACCCTCCCACAGCCCTATGGGTTAAGGTTGTAAGTTATGCCCTGGGGGCATATAATGTTTTTATAGAAATTTTTGTCGTAAAAATTCCAAAAAGGGCTCACTCGATTGGAAATTGAAAAGGCTATTGCCCTTTTTAATAGTCGAAAGTATTTGGACGGAGAATCCCCCCCCCCCCACGCCCATCACTTTCCCAAACATTTCCGATACAAATTTTGATAGGGCAATTTTGTTCAACATAGTTGAAAGGTCTGGATATTATGTCTTTGAGGATGACAATCCTCACCACCCATAGCCCTCAGGACAAGTGTTGTAAGTTATGCCCTTGGGGCGTACAAGGTTTTTATAGAAAGTTTTGTCGCAGAAACTGCAAAAAGGGCTCATTTGATTGGAAATTGAGAAAACTTTTACCTTTTTATTAGTAGAAATTGATCAAAGGGCAAATACCCCCCCCCCCTCACGCCCATAATTTCCCCAAACGATTCCAATCAAAATATTGAGATAGCCATTTTGTTCAGCGTATCGGAACGGTCTGGAAATTATGTCTTTAAGGATAACAAAACCCCCAGCCTTCAGGGTAAGGGTTGTAAGTTATGGCCTGGGGACATATAAGGTTTTTATAAATAGTGTGGTCACATAAAATTCGGAGGGGTCTCATTGGATTGGTAATCAGACGCTCTAGAGTTCTTTTTAAACGTCAAAGTGATCGGAGGCCATCTACCCCCCCCCCCCCCCCCCACACACACACGTCATTTTGTCCCGAAATGCATCTAATAGAAATTTTGAGATATCTATTCTATTCAAAATGGTCTAAATCAAAGCCAACGCTACAGCGTTACCTATAGTGAAGGCCATGCGGCTCCAATGTTTTATTATTATTAATTAAAAAAAAAATTACGAAAATGAAGTTTTCAAAGAAAAATAAAAAACATTTTAAACTTAAGATCAGCAGATACAAAATCAGACTTAAGACTTAAAATTCAAACTCAAAATGACCAGAAAGTACTATTAAAGAATAAATGAAACCCAAAACGAACATAAATTAAATAAACAACCATAGCAAAAACATACAACAAGTATTAATATAAATGAATCAATAGATGTTAAAGCGAATAATGCCTAGATTGAATATGAAAATCAAGCTTAAAACGAAAGAAAATATTTTGCTATTGTAGTATAAATGAAACTTAAAACGAACAGAAATTAAATAAACAATCAATGCAAACAAACATACAATAGATATTAATGTAAACGAATAAATAAATCTTAAAACGAGTGAAATTTAAATTGAATATGCAAATCAAGCTTGAAACGAGCAAAAATCACTACAAACAAGAGTTTGGGTATCGCCTCCTTCTCTCACTGTAAAAGTCTAAAACCTAGTGCGTCATTGGCGCTTCATTGAAAACCAATTTTATAACATATATTTTCTTTTGTACTTAATATTGAAAATAAACACTAAAATTATAGTAAAGTTTTGAACTAATGACCTTTCAGCAATTAATATCATTATACATTAAATATTCAGTTTAATCTATTTGTTCTTTCTAAAGTTGTTCAAGACGAATATAGTTGCACAACAAACAACAGCTTGGATACTGTCCCCATCCATAACTGTAAATAAAAACCAAAAGCCTGCTGTGTCATTGGCGCTTAACTGATAACGAATTATATTACACATATTTTCTTTCCCAGTTCTTACAGCATTGAAAAAATAAAAATAAAATTACAGTGAAATAAATTCTTGAACTGATGGGTCTTTCAACAATTAATATCATTATACATCAAATATTCAACTCGATGTTGTTTATACTTTCCAAGACTGTTCAAGACGCATATAGTTTTCAGTAAAGCGCCAATGACGCAGTAGGTTTTAGACTTTTACAGTGAGAGAAGGAGGCGATACCCAAACTCTTGTTTGTAGTGATTTTTGTTCGTTTCAAGCTTGATTTGCATATTCAATTTTAGTTTCACTTGTTTTAAGATTTATTTATTCATTTACATTAATATCTATTGTATGTTTGTCTGCATTGATTGTTTATTTAATGTCTGTTCGTTTTAAGTTTCATTTATACTTCAACAGGAATTTTTTTTTTAAGCTTAATTTTCATATTCAATCTAAGCATTACTCACTTTAAGATCTATTTATTCATTTATATTATTGCTTGTTGTATGTTATTTGCTATGATTGTTTATTTAACAGCTGTTCGTTTTGGGTTTCATTTATTCTTTAATAGTAATTTCTGGTCGTTTTGAGTTTGATTTTTAACAGGTATTTGTATCTGCTGAGCTTAAGTTTAAAATGATGCTTAAGTTTTAACAGTGCCGCAGGATCGGATCTCATGACTGTGAAAGCTTTCTGTGTTATTTATCCTATTGTTTCTAGTCAGTTGGTAATGCTAATAAATGAGTGTTTTAAGTCAGGTATTTTCCCCGATTGTCTGAAGATTGTGAAAGTGAAACCGCTTTTTAAAGGGGGTGATAGTGGGAATTTAGATAATTATAGGCCTATTTTGCTTCTTCCTGTTAGTTCTAGAATAATAGAGAGACTAATAAATGTAAGAATGGTTAATTTCCTAGAATCTAGGTCTTTTTTTCGATCTAGTCAGTTTGGATTTAGGAAAGGAATGTCAACTGAGCAAGCAGTGATCTTCTTGACGACATATGTTAATGATCATTTAGATCGTGGTCTTAAAGTGGCATCCGTTTTCCTTGACATAATGAAAGCATTTGATTGTGTGGATTATGAAATTTTAGTAAAGAAGTTAGATAATTGTGGTATCCGTGGAAAATTTTTGGAACTTGTTAGATCATTCCTGAGTGAACGTATGCAGATTCTTCAAATCGAAATTGAGACCTCTAGCCCGCAGAAAGTCAAGGCTGGCGTTCCTCAAGGGTCAGTTTTGGGACCTCTTTTATTTTTGATTTATATAAATGATATTTACCGGTGCATTGAAGATATAAATATTTCGGATAAAGGGGATCGCGGTAACAGAATTATAATTCCTAGTTTTGCTGACGATACACATTTTACAGTTGCTGCGAGGACAGAAAGAGAACCTATACTAGTTCTGAAAAAGGGAATGGAACAAATAGAGAAATGGATGAGAGTTAATAAACTTAAATTAAACCATAAGAAAAGTCAATTTGTGATTTACGGGAGAAGTGTAAATTACTATCCCTGGATAGAGAAACTAGAACTTGATGGGAATGCTATAGAACATGTCAGATCAGTGAAGTTTCTTGGAGTGATAGTTGATGAGTGCTCGAGTTTCAAAGACCATATTAATCAAATTTCAGCTAGAGTTTCCCAAAATTTGCGAATTATAAGGAAGCTAAAGGGTACATTCCCTAGACCGGTTCTCAGAATGCTTTATTTCTCCCTTATTCATCCGTATTTGATTTATTGTATATTGGCTTGGTCTTCAACGTTTGTGGTTCATTAATCGCAGATTAGAGTATTACAGAATAAAGCTGCAAGAGTACTTACTGGAGATGATAAGCATTCCTCGGTTAGAGCAAGGTATGCTGAACTACATATTGTTCCACTATTCGGATTGATTAAGTTTTATAATGCTCTTTTTATGTTTAAACGTCAGAATAAAATGCTACCAATTTTGCTTTCAAGATTTTTTTCTGCATGTTTCTAGTTTTCATTCTTATAGTTTAAGACTTTCGAATGAATTCAGACTACCTAAGCCTGTGACAACTAGGTCAATGTTTTGTATCCGCCATGTTAGCCCTCGTGCTTGGAATATTCTGCCAGAAGGGATAAAAAAGGTGACGGATGTTTCTGAACTTAGAAGTATGTTAAAAGAACATTGTTATAGGGTATATGGGAGTGAGTGAGTCAGTTCTCCGGTCTCTTTTGCCTTTAGTTTGCTAATGTTTTTTTTTTTTTTTATTTTTGTGTTTGGTTGATGGATTGAGAAGGACAAGGATTAATATGTTGAATTTTGAGAATTGAAGAGATATTATTGAGTAGGGGGTGGTATAGTCGCTTATTAGTTATTTTTATGTGTTAGGTTTTTTTTTGTTTTTTTTTCATCATTATTTTTTTGTTCTTTTTTTTTTTTTTTTTTTTTTTATGCTTAGTTGGGTTAATGATCTCCTTTACAAGCATAGCTTCTGGATTTTGTTATTTTTAGTTGATGAATAAACCCTAATTTATTTAAAGAAAGAAGAAAAAAGAAAAAAAAAAAAAAAATGGCCTTTACTTTTCTTTGGAAATCTTATCTTTCGAAAAGTTTTTTTTAATTAATTTTTGTCCGTTTTTGATTGCAAAATGTTTCAAGTTTTTAAAAATTCCTTATTTCAAAATCAAACATTAAAAAAAAAAAATCAAATGTTCATCAAAGTATCAAAACTGGTATCAAAGTAGCAATATCAAAGTGAAAAAATGGGTTTGTGTCAACCTTTGAGTTTTTATTATAAGATGTTTGAACTATTTCTAACAAAATGGCTGTCTCAAAATTCTTATCGGATGGGTTTGGGGAAAAAGGGCGTAGGTGGGGGGTGGGAGGGAGGCTAATTGCCCTTTTGTCTCTTTTGACTCTTTAAAAGTGAACTACAACTTTCTATTTTCAATCAAATAAGTCCTCTCTGAAGTTTATACGAGCATCCTTTCTATAAGAACTATATATATACCCCCAGAGTACAACTTACAACGCCTGTCCCTGGGCCCTGGGGGTTGTGTCGACCCCGGAGTTTTAATAGGGGCTAGTTGCCCTCCGATATTTTTTTACTCTGAGAAAATGAACTAGAACTTATTATGTTCATTGAAATGAGCCCTCTCTGAAGTTTATACGAACATCCCTTTCATAAGAACCTTATACGGCCCCAGGACATAACTTACAATGCCTGTCCCCCGGGCCCTGGGGGGTTGTGTCGACACCGGAGTTTTTGTTATCTGACTATTTGACCTTTGAACTGATTTCAAAAATGACTATCTCAAAATTTGTGTAGGATGGGTCTGGGGAAAAAGGGCTTGGAGGGGGGGGGGAGCTAGGGGCCCTCCGATGATTTTTAAATCTTAAAAATTGAACTAGAAATTTCAATTTCCATTCAAATCAGTCCTCTCTGAGGTTCAAACGTGTTGTCCTTCCATAGGAGCCATATATGCCTCCAGAGTATAACTTGCAATGCCTGCCCCCGAGCACAGAGGGGTTGTGTTGACACCGGAATTTTTTTATCTGAACTTTGAACTATTTTTAACAAAATGGCTAACTCAAAATTTTTATCGGATGCATGTGGGGGAAAAGGGGCATGAGGGGGATAGTCACCCTCTGATCTCTTTTGACTCTTAAAAACTGAACTAGAACTTTCAATTTCCAATCAAATGAGCCCTCTCTGAAGTTTATACGAGCATTCCTTCCACAACAGCTGGATATCCCCCAGGCATAACTTACAACGCCTACCCCGGCCCTGAAAGATTGTGTCGACCCTGGAGTTTTCCTTATATAATCTTTGAACCATTTTGAAAAAAGGCTATCTCAAAGTTCTAATTGGATGGGTTTGAGGAAAAGAGGGGATGGAGAGGCAGGAGGGGGGCTGGTTGCCCTCCGATCTTTCTTGACTCTTGAAAAGTTAACGATAATTTTCAATTCCCAATCATATGATCCATCTCCGAAGTTTATTCGAGCATCCTCTCCATAAAAACTATTTATGCCCCCAGAGCATTACTTACAACGCCTGCCTCCGGGCCCTGGGGAGTTGTGTCGACCCCTGAATTACCATTATATT
The DNA here is from genome assembly GCF_049724085.1 of Artemia sp. Qi Xiang Cuo. Taxonomy (NCBI): domain Eukaryota; kingdom Metazoa; phylum Arthropoda; class Branchiopoda; order Anostraca; family Artemiidae; genus Artemia; species Artemia sp. Qi Xiang Cuo. Next base: position 49,244,992 of record NC_142798.1, on the reverse strand, counting down.
ATCTTTGGATTATTTGTAAAAAATAGTTCTCTCACAGTTATTATCGGATGGGTTTGTAGGAAAAAAGGGCATAGAGGGGGGAGGGGGCTAGTTGCCCTCCGATATCTTTTGACCCTTTAAAAGTGAACTAGAACTTCCAATTTTCAATCAAGTGAGCCCTCTCCGAAGTTTATACGAGCATACACTCCATAAGAACCCTATATGCCCCCAAAGCAATACTTACAAGGCGTGCCCCAGGCCTTGGGGTGGGTTGCGTCGACATAGGAGTTTTCTTATCTGAACTTCGAACTATTTCTAACGAAATGACCATACGTAAAGGAGTTTTTGTCATATGATGTTTGAACTATTTTTAACAAGACGGCTACCTTAGATTTTTTATCCGGTGTATTTGGGGAAAGAGGATTTGGGGGGGGGGGGAGCTAGTTGCCCTACGATCGCTTTTGGCTCTTAAAAAGGGCACTAGAACTCTCGATTTCCAATCGAATAAGCCCCCTTTGAAGTTTATACGACGACCCCTTCTATATGAAGTGTCTCTGGAAAAAAATAAATTGGAGTGGGGGGGGGGCGGGGAGGCTATCTGCCCTCCGATCACTTTTGACTCTTGAAAAGTGAACTTTAACTTTCAATTTTCAATCAAGTAAGCCCTCTATGAACTTTATAAGAGCATCCCTTCCATAACAGGCATATATGCCCCCAAGGCATAACTTTTTCAACGCCTATCCCTGGGCCCTGGGGGGCTGTGTTGACACCGGAGTCTTTGTTATATGAACTTTGGACTATTTTTAACAAAATATCCATCTCAAAATTTTTATCTAATGTATTTAGGGCGTGGGGGGCGAGTTGCCCTCCGATCTCTTTTGACTCTTAAAAAGTGAACAAGAACTTTCAATTTCTAATCAAATCAGCCCTCTTCGAAGTTTATATGGGCATCCCTTCCATAAAAATGGTATATGCCCCCAGAGCATTACTTACAACACCTGCCTCTGGGCCGTGGGGGGTTGCGTCGACACAGTTTTTCTTATCTGACCTTTGAACTATTTTTAATAAAATGACTATTTAAACAATTTTACCGGATGGGCTTGGGGAAAAAAGGGGGGGTGTGGGGGGGGGCGGCGGGGTTAGTTAACCTCGGATATATTTTGACTCTTAAAAAGTGAACTAGAACTTTCAATTTCCAATCAAATGAGCCCTCTCTGAAGTTTATACGAGCATTCCTTTCATAAGAACCATACACGCCCCCAGGTCAACACTTACAACGCCTACCCCCTGGGCCCTGGGGGGGTTCTGTTGACACCGGAGTTTTTGTTATCTAATTTTTAGAAAAGTTTTAGAAAACTGGCTATCTCAAAATTTGTAACGGATGGGTTTGGGAAAAAAGGGCATGGGAGGGGGGGGCTAGCTTCCCTTAAATCTCTTAACTCTTAAAAATTGAACTAGAGCTTTCAATTTCTAATCAAAAGAGCTCCATATGAGGTTTATGCGAGCATCCCTTTCATAAGAACCATACATGCCCTTAGGGCATAACTTAGAACGCCTTCTCCCGGGCCCTGGGGGGCTGTATTGACACCGGAGTTTTTCTTATCCGACCTTTGGATTATTTCTTTTGAAAAAAAAAATGCCTATCTCAAAATTTTCGTCAGATGGGTTTGAAAAAAGAAGACGTGGGGGGGGGGGCTAGTTGCCCCTGGATCTCTTTTGAATATTAAAAAGTGAACTCGAACTTTCTATTTCCGATCAAATGAGCCCTCTCTAAAGTTTACATGAGTATCCCTTTCATAAGAACCATATATGCCCCAGAAAATAACTTACAACGCCTGCCCCGGGCCCTGGGGGGTTGTGTCAACACCTGAGTTGTTTATCAGACTTTTGAACAATTTTTAGCTTAATGGCTATCTCAAAATTTTCATCGGATGCATTCGGGAAAAAAGAGGCATGGGGGGGCTAGTTGTCCTCCGGTCTCTTTTGACTCTCAAAAACTGAGCTAGAACTTTCAATTTCCAATCAAATTAGCCCTCTCTGTTGTTTTTACGAGCATCCCTTCCATAAGAACCATATATTTCCCCAGGCCATAACTTACAACGCCTACCATTGGGCCCTGGGGGGCTGTGTCGACCCAGGAGTTTTCGTTACATGGTCTTTGAACTATTTTTAAAAAATTGGCTATCTCAAAGTTCTTATCAGATGGGTTTGAGAAACAGGACATGGAGGGGGGGGGGCTATGTGCCCTCCAACCTCTTTAAACTCCTAAAAAGTGAACTAGAACTTTCAACTTCAAATCAAATGAGCCCTCTTTAAAGTTTATACGAACATCCCATCCATAAGAACCATATATACGCTCAGGGTATAACTTACAAAGCTTGTCCCCCGGCCCTGGGGGGTTGTGTCGACACCGGAGTTTTTGATATAGAATCTTTGAACTATTTTTAACAAAATAGCTATCTCAAAATCTTTATCGGATGCATTTGGGAAAAAAGGGCATGGGAGGGGGGTCTGGTTACCCTCCAATATGTTTTGACCCTTAGAAAGTGAACTAGAACTTTCAATCTCCAATCAAATGAGTCCTCTCTGAAGTTTATACGAGCATTCCTTCCATAAGAACCCTATATGCCCCAGGGCATAACTTATATCCCTTGCCCTGAAGACCTTGGGGGGAGTGTCATGCTCAAAGAAATAATTCCAAGAATTTTCAACTACGTTGAACAAAATGGCTATCTCAAAGTTTTGATTGGATATGTTTGGGGAAGTAGTGGGCGTGGAAAGGGTGTTAGTTGCCTTCCAATCACATTCGACTATTAAAAAGGGCACTAGCCATTTGTATTTCCAATCGAATGAACCGTTTTTGAAGTTTCTACGACAACGCTTTCTACAAAAACCTTATATGCCCCCAGGTCATAACTTACACCCCTTGCCCTGAGGGCTGTGGGGGGGGGGGGTTGTCATCATCAAAAACCTAATTTCCAGAATTTTAAACCACGTTGAACAAAAGGGCTATATAAAAATTTTGATTTTGGATGTTTGGGGAAAAGGTGGGCGTGAGAGGGGGGTTGGTTGCTCTCCAATCACTTTCTACTATTAAAAAGGGTTGCTCTAGAGGTTGCACTAGCTCTTTGAATTTTCAATCGAATAAGACATTTTTGAAGTTCCTAATACAAAGCTCTCTATAAGAAGCTTATATGCCACCATGACTTAATTTAGAATCCTTGCCCTGAGGGCTGTGGGGGAGTGTCCTCCTCAAAACATAATTTCTAACTGGAAATTAACTGCGTAGAACAAAATGGCTATCTCAAAATTTTGATTGGATGTGTTTTGGGAACTGTTGGGCGTGGAAGGGGTGTTCGTTGCCTTCCAATCACTTTTGACCCTTAAAAAGGGCACTAGAATTCTCGATTTCCAATCAAATGAGCCCCCTTTGAAGTTTTCACGACGTCCCCTTCCATATGAAGTGCCTCTGGGGAAACAAAATAAGGAAGGGGGCAGTATCCAAACTCTTGTTTGTAGTACGTGTACCACAGTAAGTCAGAAGACGTTATGTGCACCTGATTTTCCGAATTATTTCAAATGTCTTCGTAATAGCTTAAGGCAGTATATTGAATATTGGACTAGGGGCGGGGGGGTAGATTTAAAATTTTCATTTGAGGGTGGGGGCTTTGACTTGGAAGCTTGTCAAGAAAAATAAATTGTGGAAGAAAATATGATTATTTTGATTCGTCGTGCAAAATATTCGACGTTTTAAAATGGTGATCTGCTTTAAAGTTTCAGGCTATAAAGACGTCATTTTGTCCCGAAATGCATCTAATAGAAATTTTGAGATAGCTATTCTATTCAAAATGGTCTAAATCAAAGCCAACGCTACAGCGTTACCTATAGTGAAGGCCATGCGGCTCCAATGTTTTATTATTATTAATTAAAAAAAAACTTTCTCAAAAATAAGTTTTTCAAAGAAAAGTAAAGACCATTTTAAACTTAAGCTCAGCAGATACAAATACCTGTTAAAATTCAAACTCAAAATGACCAGAAATTACTATTAAAGAATAAATGAAACCAAAAACGATCAGAAATTAAATAAACCATCATAGCAAAAACATACAACAAGTATTAATATAAATGAATCAATAGATGTTAAAGCGAATAATGCCTAGATTGAATATGAAAATCAAGCTTAAAACGAAAAAAAATATTTTGCTATTGTAGTATAAATGAAACTTAAAACGAACAGAAATTAAATAAACAATTAATGCAAACAAATATATAATATATATTAATGTAAACGAATAAATAAATCTTAAAACGAGTAAAATTTAAATTGAATATGCAAATCAAGCTTGAAACGAACAAAAATCACAACAAATAAGAGTTTGGGTATCGCCTCCTTCTCTCACTGTAAAAGTTTAAAACCTAGTGCGTCATTGGCGCTTCATTGAAAACCAACTTTATTACAAATTTTTCTTTTGTACTTAATATTGAAAATAAACACTAAAATTATAGTAAAATATTGAACTAATGAGCTTTCAGCAATTAATATCATTATGCATCAAATATTCAGTTTAATTTATTAGTTCTTTCTAAAGTTGTTCAAGATTAATGTAGTTTCACTACAAACAAGATTTTGGATACTGCCTCCTTCCTTAACTATAAACAAAAACGAAAAGCCTGCTGTGTCATTGGCACTTAACTGAAAACGAATTATATTACACATATTTTCTTTCCCAGTTCTTACAGCATTGAAAATAAAAATAAAATTGCAGTCAAATAAATACTTGAACTGATGGACCTTTCAATAATTAATATCTTTATTCATCAAATATTAAATTTGATATTGTTTATAATTTTCAAGACTGTTCAAGACCCATACAGTTTTCAGTAAAGCGCCAATGACGCAGTAAGTTTTAGACTTATAGTGAGATAAGGAGGCGATACCCAAACTCTTGTTTGTAGTGATTTTTGCTCGTTTCAAGCTTGATTTGCATATTCAATTTGAGTTTCACTTGTTTTAAGATTTATTTATTCATTTACATTAATATCTATTGTATGTTTGTCTGCATTGATTGTTTATTTAATTTCTGTTCGTTTTAAGTTTCATTTATACTACAATAGCAATTTTTTTCGTTTTAAGCTTGATTTTCATATTCAATCTAAGCATTACTCACTTTAAGATCTATTTATTCATTTATATTATTACTTGTTGTATGTTATTTGCTATGATTGTTTATTTAACAGCTGTTCGTTTTGGGTCTCATTTATTCTTTAATAGTAATTTCTGGTCGTTTTGAGTTTGATTTTTAAAAGGTATTTGTATCTGCTGAGCTTAAGTTTAAAATGGCCTTTAATTTTCTTTGGAAATCTTATCTTTCGAAAAGTTTTTTTTAATTAATTTTTGTCCGTTTTTGATTGCAAAATGTTTCAAGTTTTTAAAAATTCCTTATTTCAAAATCAAACATTGAAAAAAAAAAATCAAATGTTCATCAAAGTATCAAAGTAACAATATCAAAGTTAAAAAATGGGTTTTTGTCAACCTTTGAGTTTTTATTATAAGATGTTTGAACTATTTCTAACAAAATGGCTGTCTCAAAATTCTTATCGGATGGGTTTGGGTAAAAAGGGGGTAGGTGGGGGGGGGGAGGGAGGCTAATTGCCCTTTTGTCTCTTTTGACTCTTTAAAAGTAAACTAGAACTTTCTATTTTCAATCAAATAAGTCCTCTCTGAAGTTTATACGAGCATCCTTTCTATAAGAACTATATATATACCCCCAGAGTACAACTTACAACGCCTGTCCCTGGGCCCTGGGGGTTCTGTCGACCCCGTAGTTTTTATATTTGATGTTTGAACTATTTTTAAAAAAATGGTCACCTCAAATTTTTATCGGATGGGTTTATCCATCCAATAAACCCAAAGGCCTGGAGGGCGGGAGGGGCTAGTTGCCCTCCGATCTTTTTTTACTCTGAGAAAATGAACTAGAACTTTATATGTTCATTGAAATGAGCGCTCTCTGAAGTTTATACGAACATTCTTTCATAAGAACCTTATACGGCCCCAGGAGATATCTTACAATGCCTGGCCCCGGGGCCTGGGGGGTTGTGTCGACACCGGAGTTTTTGTTATCTGACTATTTGACCTTTGAACTGATTTCAAAAATGACTATCTCAAAATTTGTATAGAATGGGTCTGAGGAAAAAAGGGCTTGGGGGGGGCTAGGGGCCCTCCGATGATTTTTAAATCTTAAAAACTGAACTAGAACTTCCAATTTCCGTTCAAATCAGCCCTCTCCGAAGTTTATACGAGCATCCCTTCCATAAGAGCCATATATACCCCCAGGGCATAACTTGCAACGCCTGCCCCGGGGCCCTGGGTGGTTGTGTCGACACTGGATTTTTTTTATCTGACCTTTGAACTATTTTTAACAAAATGTCTGTCTCAAAATTTATATCTGATGCATTTGGGGGAAAAGGGGCATGAGGGGGATAGTCACCCTCTGATCACTTTGACTCTTAAAAACTGAACCAGAACTTTCAATTTCCAATCAAATGAGCCCTCTCTGAAGTTTATACGAGCATTCCTTCCACAACAGCTGTATATGCCCCCAGGCATAACTTACAACGTCTACCCCAGGCCCTGAAAGATTGTGTCGACCCTAGAGTTTTCGTTATATGATCTTTGAACAATTTTGAAAAAAAGGCGCTCTGAAAGTTCTTATCGGATGGGTTTGAGTAAAATAGGGCCTGGAGTGGGGGGGGGGGCTAGTTGCCCTCCGATCTTTATTGACTCTTAAAAAGTCAACGAGAACTTTCAATTTCCTATCCTATGATCTATCTCCGAAGTTTATACGAGAATCTTTTCCATAAGTACTATATATGCTCCAAGAGCATTTCTTACAACGCCTGTCTCCGGGCCCTGGAGGTTTGTGTCGAACCTGGAATTTTCATTAACTTATCTTTGAATTATTTTTAAAAAAATGGCTCTCTCACAGATCCTATCGGATGGGTTTAAGTAAAAAAGAGCATAGAGGGGGGAGGGGGCTAGTTGCCCTCCGATATCTTTTGACCCTTTAAAAGTGAACTAGAACTTCCAATTTTCAATCAAGTGAGCCCTCTCCGAAGTTTATACGAGCATACACTACATAAGAACCCTATATGCCCCCAGAGCAATACTTACAACGCCTGCCCCAGGCCTTGGGGGGGGTTGCGTCGATATAGGAGTTTTCTTATCTGAACTTTGAACTATTTCTAACGAAATGACCATACGTAAAGGAGTTTTGTCATATGATGTTTGAACTATTTTTAACAAGACGGCTACCTTAGATTTTTTATCCGGTGTATTTGGGGAAAGAGGATTTGGGGGGGGGGGGAGCTAGTTGCCCTACGATCGCTTTTGGCTCTTAAAAAGGGCACTAGAACTCTCGATTTCCAATCGAATAAGCCCCTTTTAAAGTTTATACGACCACCCCTTCTATATGAAGTGTCTCTGGAAAAAAATAAATTGGAGCACGGGGGGCGGGGAGGCTAGCTGCCCTCCGATCACTTTTTACTCTTAAAAAGTGAATTACAACTTTCAATTTCCAATCAAATAAGCCCTCTATGAACTTTATAAGAGCATCCCTTCCATAACAAGCATATGTGCCCCCAGGGCATAACTTACAACGCCTATCCCTGGGGGGCTGTGTTGACACCGGAGTCTTTGTTATCTGAACTTTTGACTATTTTTAACAAAATATCCATCTCAAAATTTTTATCTAATGTATTTAGGGCGTGGGGGGCGAGTTGCCCTCCGATCTCTTTTGACTCTTAAAAAGTGAACAAGAACTTTCAATTTCTAATCAAATCAGCCCTCTCCGAAGTTTATATGGGCATCCCTTCCATAAAAACGGTATATGCCCCCAGAGCATTACTTACAACACCTGTCTCTGGGCCTTGGGGGGTTGCGTCGACACAGTTTTTCTTATCTGACCTTTGAACTATTTTTAATAAAATGACTATTTAAACAATTTTACCGGATGGGCTTGGGGAAAAAAGGGTGTGTGGGGGGGGGGAGGCGGGGCTAGTGGCAACCGGATATCTTTTGACTCTTAAAAAGTGAACTAGAACTTTCAATTTCCAGCCCTCTCTGAAGTTTATACGAGCATTCCTTTCATAAGAACCATACACGCCCCCAGGTCAACACTTACAACACCTACCCCCTGAGACCTGGGGGGTTGTGTTGACACCGTAGTTTTTGTTATCTAATTTTTGAACAATTTTTAGAACACTGGCTATCAGTAGAGGTGACCCTAAAGCTCCGACCCCTCACCCCTGCTGCCACCTATAACTTTTTTTACATATTTCATGGATGGTTATGTGTGTTGGTCGATTTATTTGATGTTTTTCATGGATGTTTTATGGATTTTGTCAGTGAAAATTTGAAAAAACAGGAACTTTGTCACGTTTTTGTATGTTTTATGGATTTTGTCAGTGAGAATTTGAAAAAACTGGATGTTTTATGGTTTTTGTCAGTGAGAATTTGAAAAACAGGTATTTTGTCACATTTATGGATGGTTTTATGGTTTTTGTCAGTGAGAATGAAAAAACAGGAACTTTGTCACATTTATGTCTGTTTTCATGGATGGTTATGTGTGTTGGTCGATTTATTTGATGTTTTTCATGGTCTTTGTCAGTGAGAATGGAAAAACAGGAACTTTGTCACTCCCTTCTTGTTGTTGTTTGATGCAGATGTTATGAGTTTCCGGGAAACAGTATTTGTTGTTGTTGTTCAAGCCAAATGTTATGAGTTTCCAAGGTAACAGCTAGATCCCCCTTCTCAGCCAATCAGAAGGCTTGCTTACATCTCCTTTTAAGTCAATCAGGGAGGGGGGGGGGGCGGAAATATTAGATAAAGAGGATTGCAGGTTGGGTTAGTTTAGATTTTTAGTTTATTATTTTATTATTTATTTAGTTTGGATTTTTAGTTTATTTTAAGTTTATTTATTACCTTTATTTTAGTTTAGTTTCAGTTTGGTTTAGTTTAGATTTTTAGTTTAGTTTTAGTTTAGTTAGCTATGAGTTTAGAGTTTTAGCTTAGAGTCATAGCTTAGAGTTTTTGTTAGAGTTCTAGTTAAGTTTAGTTTTAGTTTAACGTTTAGTTTTATTTTAGAGCTTTAGCTAGATTTTCAGTTTAATTTAGTTTTGTTTTAGGTTAGTGTTCAGTTTTAGTTTAAAGTTTTTAGCTAGAGTTTAATTTTAGTTTAGTAGTTAAGTTTAGTTTTAGTTTACGTTTGGTTTTATTTTAGAGCTTTAGATAGATTTTCAGTTTAATTTAGTTTTGTTTTAGTTTAGTGTTCAGTTTTAGTTTAGAATTTTAGTTAGTTTAAAAGTTTAGATTTTAGTTAGTTTAGTAGTTTAGTTTTTTAGTTTAGTTTTAGTTTAATGTTTAGTTTTCTTTTAGATTTTTAGTTAGATTTTCAGTTTAATTTATTTTAGTTTTATATTAGTGTTTAGTTTTAGTTTAATGTTTAGTTTTATTTTAATGTTCTAGTTTAGATTTTAAGTTTAATTTATTTTAGTTTTAGATTAGTGTTTAGTTTTAGTTTAGAATTTTAGTTAGTTTAAAAGTTTAGATCTTAATTAGTTTAGTAGTTTAGATTTTTAGTTAGTTTAGTAGTTTAGAGTTTAGAGTTTAGTTTTAGTTAGTTAGACAGTTTAGATTTTAGTTAGTTTAGTAGTTTAGTTTAGTTTTAGTTTAGTTAGAGTTTTAGTTTAGTAGTTAAGTTTAGTTTTAGTTTAACGTTTAGTTTTATTTTAGAGCTTTAGCTAGATTTTCAGTTTAATTTAGTTTTGTTTTATGTTAGTGTTCAGTTTTAGTTTATAATTTTAGTTAGTTTAAAAGTTTAGATTTTAGCTAGTTTAGTAGTTTAGTTTTTTAGTTTAGTTTTAGTTTAATGTTTAGTTTTCTTTTAGATTTTTAGTTAGATTTTCAGTTTAATTTTTTTTAGTTTTAGATTAGTGTTTAGTTTTAGTTTAGAATTTTAGTTAGTTTAAAATTTTAGATCTTAGTCAGTTTAGATTTTTAGTTTAGTAGTTTAGATTTTAGTTTAGTTTTAGTTTAATTTTTAGTTTTCTTTTAGATTTTTAGTTAGATTTTCAGTTTAATTTATTTTAGTTTTAGATTAGTGTTTAGTTTTAGTTTAGAATTTTAGTTAGTTTAAAAGTTTAGATCTTTGTTAGTTTAGATTTTTAGTTTAGTAGTTTAGATTTTAGTTAGTTTAGTACTTTAGTTTTTTAGTTTAGTATTAGTTAGTTTAGTTTTAGTTTAGAGTTTTAGTTTAGCTAGAGTTTTTGTTAGAGTTTTAGTTTAGATTTTTAGTTCGTTTAGTTTAGTTTTAGTTTAGTTTAGATTTTTAGTTAGTTTAGTAGTTTAGAGTTTAGTTTTATTTAGTTAGACACATTAAATTTTTATTGAGTTTAGTAGTTTAGTTTTAGTTTAGTTTAGATTTTTAGTTTATTTATAGTTTAGTTTTAGTTTAGTGTTATAATTTATATTTTTAGTTAGAGTTTTAATTTAGCAGTTTAGTTAGATTTTCAGTTTAATTTATTTTAGTTTTAGATTAGTGTTTAGTTTTAGTTTAACGTTTAGCTTTATTTTAGAGTTTTAGCTAGATTTTCAGTTACTTTAGTAGTTTAGATTTTAGTTAGTTTTAGTGTAGAATTTTTAGGTAGTTTAGTAGTTTAGATTTTAGTTAGTTTATTAGTTTAGATTTAGTTAGTTTAGTAGTTTAGTTTTTTAGTTTAGTATTAGTTAGTTTAATTTTAGTTTAGAATTTTAGTTTAGCTAAAGTTTTAGTTAGAGTTATAGTTTAGATTTTTAGTTAGTTTAGTTTAGTTCTAGTTTAGTTTTAGTTTAATGTTCAGTTTTAGTTTATAATTTTAGTTAGTTTAAAATTTTAGAGTTTAGTTTTAGTTTAGTAGTTAAGTTTACTTTTAGTTTACGTTTAGTTTTATTTTAGAGTTTTAGTTAGATTCTCAGTTTAATTTAGTTTAGTTTTAGATTAGTGTTTATTTTTAGTGTAGAATTTTTTGTTAGTTTAGTAGTTTAGATCTTAGTTAGTTTAGTAGTTAGATTTTAGTTAGTTTAGTTTTAGTTATTTTAGTTTTAGATTAGACTTTTAGTTAGAGTTATAGTTTAGATTTTAGTTAGTTTAGTAGTTTAGAGTTTAGAGTTTAGTTTTATTTAGAGTTATAGTTTAGATTTTTAGTTAGTTTAGTAGTTTGGAGTTTAGAGTTTAGTTTTAGTTAGTTAGACAGTTTAGATTTTAGTTAGTTTAGTGTTTAGTTTAGTTTTAGTTTAGTTTAGTTTTAGTTTAGTTTAGATTTTTAGTTTAGTTCTAGTTTAGTTTTAGTTTAGTGTTATAATTTATATTTCGTTTAGTTTTAGTTCGGTTTTAGTTTAAAGTTTTTAGCTAGAGTTTAATTTTAGTTTAGTAGTTAAGTTTAGTTTTTTTTGTTTAACGTTTAGTTTTATTTTAGAGCTTTAGCTAGATTTTCAGTTTAATTTAGTTTTGTTTTAGGTTAGTGTTCAGTTTTAGTTTAGAATTTTAGTTAGTTTAAAAGTTTAGATTTTAGTTAGTTTAGTAGTTTAGTTTTTAGTTTAGTTTTAGTTTAATGTTTAGTTTTCTTTTTGATTTTTAGTTAGATTTTCAGTTTAATTTATTTTAGTTTTAGATTAGTGTTTAGTTTTAGTTTAGAATTTTAGTTAGTTTAAAAGTTTAGATCATAGTTAGTTTAGTAGTTTAGATTTTAGTTAATTTATTAGTTTAGTTTTTAGTTTAGTATTAGTTAGTATAGTTTTAGTTTAGAATTTTAGTTTAGCTAGAGTTTTTGTTAGAGTTTTAGTTTAGATTTTTAGTTCGTTTAGTTTAGTTTTAGTTTAGTTTAGATGTTTAGTTAGTTTAGTAGTTTATAGTTTAGAGTTTAGTTTTAGTTAGTTAGACAGTTTAAATTTTTAGTTAGTTTAGTAGTTTAGTATAGTTTTAGTTTAGTTTAGATTTTTAGTTTAGTTCTAGTTTAGTTTTAGTTTAGTGTTATAATTTATATTTTTAGTTAGAGTTTTAATTTAGCAGTTTAGTTTAGTTTTAGTTTAGTAGTTAAGTTTAGTTTTAGTTTAACGTTTAGTTTTATTTTAGAGTTTTAGCTAGATTTTCAGTTAGTTTAGTAGTTTAGATTTTAGTTAGTGTTAGTGTAGAATTTTTAATTAGTTTAGTAGTTTAGAGTTTTAGTTAGTTTAGTAGTTTAGTTTTTGTTTAGAGTTTTACTTAGTTTAGTAGTTAAGAGTTTTAGTTAGATTTATAGTTTAGATTTTTAGTTAGTTTTGTAGTGTAGATTTTTAGTTTATTATTTTAGTTTAGTTTTAGTTTAGTTTTAGTTTTCTTTTAGATTTTTAGTTAGATTTTTAGTTTAGTTTTAGTTTAGTTTTAGATTAGAGTTTTAGTTTAGCTACAGTTTGCTAAAGAGTTTTAGTTAGAGTTTTAATTTAGTAGCTTAGTTTAGTTTTAGTTTAGTTTTAGATTAGTGTTTAGTTTTAGTTTAGAGTTTTAGTTAGTTTAGTTTAGTTTTAGATTAGTGTTTAGTTTTAGTTAGAGTTATAGTTTCGTAGTTTAGAGATTAAAATTTATTTTTATTTTAGTTTTAGTTAGTTTAGTTTTAGTTTAGTAGTTTAGATTTTTAGTTTGAGTTTTAGTTTACTTTTTGTTTTTTTTAGTTAAGACTTTTCGTTTTACATATTAGTTTTAGTTAGATTTTTAATTTATCAGCTTAGTTCAGTTTTAGTTTAATTTTAGTTTAGTTTTAAATTAGTGTTAAGTTCTAGTTTAGAGTTTTAGTTAGTTTAATTTAGTTTTAGATTAGTGTTTAGTTTTAGTTAGAGTTATAGTTTAGTAGTTTAGAGTTTAGAATTTATTTTTAGTTTAGTTTTAGTTAGTTTAGTTTTAGATTAGAGTCTTAGTTTAGCTAGAGTTTTACCTATGAGTTTTAGTTTGAGTTTCAGTTTACTTTTAGTTTTTTAGTTAAGAGTTTTCGTTTTACTTTAGAATTATAGCTAGAGTTTAGTTTGGAGTTTTAGTTTAGTTTTATTTTAATGTTCTAGTTTAGATTTTAGTATTGTTTAGTTTAGTTTATTTTTAGCTATGGTTTTGAAATGCTTAAAACGGAAAATAAAGGCCGTTGTTCGTGTAGATTCTTCAGTGTCATAACGGCAACTAATAGTCTTTTCTACTGTTCACTGGAAGATATACTGTAATTTCATTGTCGAAAATGTCGGTGACTACACGAGGATCCTCGGGCGTGCTCTGATTAAGATCCAATAAAATGTAACCGTAGGGCTTGCTAGTCACTTGAGTGTACGCTGACAACAGAAATTTTGGAGCGCCGGGGTATATCTGTTTATTGAGAGTTAGGCGTGAGCTGGAATCACGAACGACTCGATAGATAATATAGATAGTGTAATTCAAGGCAAGGGTTCGCATACATTTGCTCTGATGAAACAGATTGTGTAGAACTAGGGTTATGGAAACGTGTTCTTGATGAGACCAGGCAGTGAACAATTGCAACATTTCCTGTAAAAAGTGCTCAATGGTTACACCTAGATAATGACTAATTAGTCACGAGTTCGGTTCAATAATACTGAATACATCAAGTCCTTTTATGAATTGTATTGGTATGTCTGTGGTAATAGCTTTTATTTTATCATAGGACTCTTGCCAAATGCTATTGCAATAGTAGATTTTTTTCGGTTTTTCCAAAAACATTTTATCGCAATTTTGAATTATTCTAGCTAACAGTGTTGTTTTCCCCGACATTGAGGGCCCACACAGAAACGATCTGAAGGGTGTTTTAAATTGATTCATACAGATGACAACAGTTAGACTATAACTAACTGTAAAGCATGTGTGTCCAATGAATAAGTAGTAATTTTCTTATAGCTCTATCTATTCAGGAACAACAAAAACGATATTTCGTGGCAATATTTATTACAACAAACACTTGGTCGACATGAACACTTGGTCAACATGAAAACTCTATTTGTTCAACATGAACAATGATAACACTTTATAATAAACACTTATTGTCTTTAAAGACTTTTTGTACATCAACACTTTTTGTCTATCTACAGCACTTTTCTGTACAACACCTTTGTACAACACCTTTCTATACAACACTTTTCTGTACAACAACAAAATACACTTGGAACTAGCACAGTTGAACATTACAGTGAATTTAAAGGTAGGGCCCCCCACCCCCCGGGAGCCGGCCACGGGAAGGGCCCCCTCCCCCCTGGGAGTCGTGATGGAAAAACGATAGTTGTCGTCACTGCTACTGGAGGTTAGGTTAAAGTTAGGTTAAGGTTAGATTGGGTTAGTTAATTTATGAAAGGTTGAGTGGTGGTGGTTAGGTTAGTTTATCCAGACCAAGTTGATTACGATAGTCTATGCATTCAACTCGGTCTGAAATACGATAGTGACCATGAGGCAGGACACTCACACCATTCTCGAGCACATAGACCTTGTCAGATATACACGACATTGCATTTTTTCCACTCTCACAGTATAATTTCTATACTGTAGAGAGCGAATTGCAAGCACTTGTGCTCTTGGCACTAGGCTACTTTCTACACAGTCTTTGTACACGCTCATGTTAAAATTGCTCTTTAAAAAGTGTGTAGGCACCCCATTACATGTCTTCTTTTCATCCCCACTATGTGTTTCCACGCAATAGACTTTGGGACCCGGGAACACCCCCCCTGGATATCAAATCACTCCCCGTCTCTGATTTTAATTTTAAAAGTTGGTTGGGGGCTTGACGTTTCAGCATCTCGGGGTAGAGGGATGGATTCCAGTTGGTGAAATCCATCCGCGAGCTGATGTGCACCCCATTTTGCAAATCACCCAATAAATCTTCAGTCCCATTTACCTATAACAGCAGAGTGTCTGCGTCCCCATCGAATACTTGTACCTCCCACTATCTGGACTAGGGAACCTTGGACAAAATATAGTAGAATGATAACCTGAGTTTCTTGTAAATACCTAAAAGTGAACTGCAGCACGCTATCTTCCTGTTCATTGTCACGGTTCGTTTTTTTCTATGCAGACGAACCATGCTGGTCCCTATGCTCATGAACGATGTAAGTGTCCTGCCTCATGGTCACTATCGTATTTCAGACCGAGTTGAATGCATAGACTATCGTAATCAACTTGGTCTGGATAAACTAACCTAACTACCACCACTCAACCTTTCATAAATCAACTAACCAGCTAATCTAACCCAATCGAACCTTAACCTAACTTTAACCTACTCTGCACTAGCAGTGACGACAACGATTGTTATGCCCGTACAACGCCGGGGGGGGGAAACCCGTCCCGTGACCGGGTCCCGGGGGGGGGGGGGCCCTACCAATTCACTGTTATGTTCAACTGTACTAGTTCCAAGTGTATTTTGTTCTTGGATAGAAAAGTGTTGTATAGAAAAGTGTTGTACAAAAGATGTTATACAGAAAAGTGTTGTACAGAAAAGTTCTAATGTAAAAAAGTGTTATCATTGCAGTTCATGTTGAACAAATAAAGTTTTCAGGTTGACCAAGTGTCATGTTGAACAAATATTTGTCGTAATAAATGTTGCCATGAAATTTTGTTTTTGTTGTTCTTGAATAGATAGATCTATGGGAAAATTACTACTTATTCATTGGGCACATATGATTTACAGTTAGTTATAGTCTAATTGTTGTCAACAGCATTAATCAATTTAAAACGCCTTTCAGATCATCTTTTTGAGGGCCCTCAATGTCGGGGAAAACAACGCTGTTAGCTAAAATAATTCAAAATTGCGATTAAATGTTTATTGAAAAACTGAAAAAAATCTACTATTGCAATAGCATTTGGCAAGAGTCCTATGATAAAATAAAAGCTATTGCCACAGCCATACCAATACAATTCATAAGAGGACTTGATGTATTCAGTATTATTGAACCGAACTCGTGGCTGATTATTGATGATTCGGCTGAATCCATTGAACAGTTCTCACAGGAAATGCTGCAATTGTTCACTGTTCGATCTCATCATGAACACATTTCTATAACCCTAGTTCTACACAATCTCTTTCATCAGAGCAAATGTATGCGAACCCTTGCTTTGAATTGCACTATCTATATTATCTATCGAGTCGTTCGTGATTCTAGCTCACTCATAACTCTCAATAAACAGATATACCCCGGCACACCAAAATTTCTGTTGTCAGCGTACACTCAACCGACTAGCAACCCCTACGGTTACAATTTATTGGATCTTAATCAGAGCACACCCGAGGATTTCGTGTAGTCACCGACATTTTCAACAAAGAAATTACAGTATATCTTCCAGTGAACAGTAGAAAAGACTATTAGTTGACGTTATGACACTGAAGAATCTACACGAACAACGGCCTTTATTTTCCGTTTTAAGCACTTCAAAACCATAACTAAAAATAAACTAAACTAAACAATACTAAAATCTAAACTAGAACATTAAAATAAAACTAAACTAAAACTCCAAACTAAACTCTAGCTATAATTCTAAAGTAAAACGAAAACTCTTAACTAAAAAAACTAAAAGTAAACTGAAACTCAAACTAAAACTCATAGGTAAAACTCTAGCTAAAATAAAACTCTAATCTAAAACTAAACTAACTAAAACTAAATTAAAAATAAATTTTAAACTCTAAACTACTAAACTATAACTCTAACTAAAACTAAACACTAATCTAAAACTAAATTAAACTAACTAGAACTCTAAACTAAAACTAAGCATTAATATTAAACTAAACTAAAATTAAAATAAAACTTAACTAAGCCGATAAATTAAAACTCTAAATAAAACTCATATGTAAAACGAAAACTCTTAACTAAAAAAAACAAAAAGTAAACTAAAACTCAAACTAAAAATCTAAACTACTAAACTAAAACTAAACTAACTAAAACTAAAATAAAAATAAATTATAATCTCTAAACTACTAAACTGTAACTCTAACTAAAACTAAACACTAATCTAAAACTAAACTAAAATAACTAAAACCAAACACTAATCTAAAACTAAACTAAAACCAAACTAAGCTACTAAATTAAAACTCTAACTAAAACTCTTTAGCAAACTGTAGCTAAACTAAAACTCTAATCTAAAACTAAACTAAAACTAAACTAAAAATCTAACTAAAAATCTAAAAGAAAACTAAAACTAATCTAAAACTAAAATAAAATAATAAACTAAAAATCTAGACTAAACTAAACAAAAACTAACTATAAATCTAAACTGTAAATCTAACTAAAACTCTTAACTACTAAACTAAGTAAAACTCTAAACAAAAACTAAACAACTAAACTAACTAAAACTCTAAACTACTAAACTAACTAAAAATTCTACAATAAAACTAACTAAAATCTAAACTACTAAACTAACTGAAAATCTAGCTAAAACTCTAAAATAAAACTAAACTTTAAAATAAAACTAAACTTAACTACTAAACTAAAACTAAACTAAAACTAAACTAAACTGATAAATCAAAACTATAACTAAAAATATAAATTATAACAATAAACTAAAACTAAACTAGAACTAAAATAAAAATCTAAACTAAACTAAAACTAAACTAAACTACTAAACAAACTAAAAATTTAAACTATCTAACTAACTAAAACTAAACTCTAAACTCTAAATTACTAAACTAACTAAAAATCTAAACTAAACGAACTAAAAATATAAACTAAAACTCTAACAAAAACTCTAGCTAAACTAAAATTCTAAACTAAAACTAAACTAACTAATACTAAACTAAAAACTAAACTACTAAATTAACTAAAATCTAAACTACTAAACTAAAAATCTAAACTAACTATGATCTAAACTTTTAAACTAACTAAAATTATAAACTAAAACTAAACACTAATCTAAAACTAAAATAAATTAAACTGAAAATCTAACTAAAAATCTAAAAGAAAACTAAACATTAAACTAAAACTAAACTAAAAACTAAACTACTAATCTAACTAAAATCTAAACTTTTAAACTAACTAAAATTCTAAACTAAAACTGAACACTAACCTAAAACAAAACTAAATTAAACTGAAAATCTAGCTAAAGCTCTAAAATAAAACTAAACGTTAAACTAAAACTAAACTTAACTACTAAACTAAAATTAAACTCTAGCTAAAAACTTTAAACTAAAACTGAACTAAAACTAAACGAAATATAAATTATAGCACTAAACTAAAACTAAACTAGAACTAAACTAAAAATCTAAACTAAACTAAAACTAAACTAAACTACTAAACTAACTAAAATCTAAACTGTCTAATAAACTAAAACTAAACTCTAAACTCCAAACTACTAAACTAACTAAAATCTAAACTATAACTCTAACTAAAACTAAACTCTAAACTACTAAACTAACTAAAATCTAAACTATAACTCTAATCTAAAACTAAACTAACTAAAACTAAACTAACTAAAATCTAACTACTAAACTAACTAAGATCTAAATTACTAAACTAACAAAAAATTCTACACAAAAATAAACACTAATCTAAAACTAAACTAAATTAAACTGAGAATCTAACTAAAACTCTAAAATAAAACTAAACGTAAACTAAAACTAAACTAAACTACTAAACTAAAACTAAACTCTAAAATTTTAAACTAACTAAAATTCTAAACTAAAACTGAACACTAAACTAAAACTAAACTAGAACTAAACTAAACGAAATAAACATCTATACTATAACTCTAACTAAAACTCTAGCTAAACTAAAATTCTAAACTAAAACTAAACTAACTAATACTAAACTAAAAAACTAAACTACTAAACTAACTAAATCTAAACTAATAAACTAACTAAAATCTAAACTACTAAACTAACTAAAAATTCTACACTAAAACTAACTAAAATCTAAACTACTAAACTAACTGAAAATCTAGTTAAAACTCTAAAATAAAACTAAACGTTAAACTAAAACTAAACACTAATCTAAAACTAAATAAATTAAACTGAAAATCTAACTAAACTTCAAAATTCAAACTCTAACTAAAAATATAAATTACAACACTAAACTAAAACTAAACTAGAACTAAACTAAAAATATAAACTAAACTAAAACTAAACTACTAAACTAACTAAAAATTTAAACTGTCTAAATAACTAAAACTAAAATCTAAACTCTAAACTAATAAACTAACTAAAAATCTAAACTAAACTAAAACTAAACTAAACGAACTAAAAATCTAAACTAAAACTCTAACAAAAACTCTAGCTAAACTAAAACTCTAAACTAAAACTAAACTAACTAATACTAAACTAAAAAACTAAAGTACTAAACTAACTAAAATCTAAACAACTAAACTAAAAATCTAAACTAACTAAGATCTAAACTTTTAAACTAACTAAAATTCTAAACTAAAACTAAACACTAATCTAAAACTAAAATAGATTAAACTGAAAATCTAACTAAAAATCTAGAAGAAAACTAAACATTAAACTAAAACTAAACTAAAATCTAAACTACTAAACTAAAAATCTAAACTAACTAAGATCTAAACTTTTAAACTAACTAAAATTCTAAACTAAAACTAAACACTAATCTAAAACTAAAATAAATTAAACTGCAAATCTAACTAAAAATCTAAAAGAAAACTAAACATTAAACTAAAACTAAACTAAAAACTAAACTACTAATCTAACTAAAATCTAAACTTTTAAACTAACTAAAATTCTAAACTAAAACTGAACACTAACCTAAAACAAAACTAAATTAAACTGAAAATTTAGCTAAAGCTCTAAAATAAAACTAAACGTTAAACTAAAACTAAACTTAACTACTAAACTAAAACTCTAACTAAACTAAAACTAAACTAAACTACTAAACTAACTAAAATCCAAACTGTCTAACTAACTAAAACTAAACTCTAAACTCCAAACTACTAAACTAACTAAAAATCTAAACTACTAAACTAACTAAGATCTAAACTTTTAAACTAACTAAAATTCTAAACTAAAACTAAACACTAATCTAAAACTAAAATAAATTAAACTGAAAATCTAAACTAGAACATTAAAATAAAACTAAACATTAAACTAAAACTAAACACTAATCTAAAACTAAAATAAATTAAACTGAAAATCTAACTAAAAATCTAAAAGAAAACTAAACATTAAACTAAAACTAAACTAAAAAACTAAACTACTAAACTAGCTAAAATCTAAACTTTTAAACTAACTAAAATTCTAAACTAAAACTGAACACTAACCTAAAACAAAACTAAATTAAACTGAAAATCTAGCTAAAGCTCTAAAATAAAACCAAACGTTAAACTAAAACTAAACTTAACTACTAAACTAAAATTAAACTCTAGCTAAAAACTTTAAACTAAAACTGAACACTAACCTAAAACAAAACTAAATTAAACTGAAAATCTAGCTAAAGCTCTAAAATAAAACTAAACGTTAAAATAAAACTAAACTTAACTAGAACTCTAACAAAAACTCTAAGCTATGACTCTAAGCTAAAACTCTAAACTCATAGCTAACTAAACTAAAACTAAACTAAAAATCTAAACTAAACCAAACTGAAACTAAACTAAAATAAAGGTAATAAATAAACTTAAAATAAACTAAAAATCTAAACTAAATAGGTAATAAAATAATAAGCTAAAATCTAAACTATCCCAACCTGCAATCCTCTTTTTCTAATATTTCCGCCCCCCCCCTGATTGACTTAAAAGGAGATGTAAGCAAGCCCTCTGATTGGCTGAGAAGGGGGATCTAGCTGTTACCTTGGAAACTCATAACATTTGGCTTGAACAACAACAACAAATACTGTTTCCCGGAAACTCATAACATCTGCATCGAACAACAACAAGAAGGGAGTGACAAAGTTCCTGTTTTTCCATTCTCACTGACAAAGACCATGAAAAACTTCAAATAAATCAACCTACACAGATAACCATACATGAAAACAGATATAAATGTGATAAAATTCCTGTTTTTTCATTCTCACTGACAAAAAACATAAAACAATCCATATATGTGACAAAATTCCTGTTTTTCAAATTCTCACTGACAAAAACCATAAAAAATCCAGTTTTTTCAAATTCTCACTGACAAAATCCCTGTTTTTCAAATTCTCACTGACAAAATCCATAAAACATCCATAAAAAACATCAAATAAATCGACCAACACACATAACCATCCATGAAATATGTAAAAAAAAGTTATAGGTGGCAGCAGGGGTGAGGGGTCGGAGCTTTAGGGTCACCTCTACTGCTATCTCACAATTTGTAGCGGATGGGTTTGGGAAAAAAGGGCATGGGGGGAGGCTAGTTGCCCTTAAATCTCTTGACTCTTAAAAATTGAACTAGAACTTTCAATTTCTAAACAGTTGAGACCTCTATAAAGGTTATACGAGCATTCTTTTCGTAAAATCCATACTTGCCTTCATGGTCAAAATTAGAGTGCGTTCTCCCGGGCCCTGGGGGGCTGTATTGACACCGGAGTTTTTCTTATCTGACCTTCGAACTATTTCTTTTGAAAAAAAAAATGTCCATCTCAAAATTTTCGTCAGATGGGTTTGAAAAAATAACACGTGGGGGGGGGGGGCTAGGTGCCCTTGTATCTCTTTTGACTCTTAAAAAGTGAACTCAAACTTTCAATTTCCAATCAAATGAGCCCTCTCTGAAGTTTACATGAGTATCCCTTTCATAAGAACCATATATGCCCCAGAAAATAACTTACAACGCCTGCCCCGGGCCCTGGGGGGTTGTGTCGACACCTGAGTCTTGTTATCTGACTTCTGAACAATTTTTAGCTTAATGGCAATCTCAAATTTTTTATCTGATGCATTCGGGAAAAGATAGGCTTGGGGGCTAGTTGCCCTCCGGTCTCTTTTGACTCTCAAAAACAGAGCTAGAACTTTCAATTTCCAATCAAATTAGCCCTCTCTGTAGTTTTTACGAGCATCCCTTCCATAAGAACCATATAGTCGCCCTGGGCACAACTTACAACGCCTACCCTCGGGCCCTGGGGGGCTGTGTCGACCCTGGAGTTTTCGTTACATGGTCTTTGAACTATTTAAAAAAAAATGGCTATCTCAAAGTTCTTATCAGACGGGTTTGAGAAAAATACGGCGTGGAGGGAGGGGGGTCTAGGTGCCCTCCAATCTCTTTTAACTCTTGAAAAGTGAACTAGAACTTTTAATTTCAAATCAAATGAGCCCTCTTTGAAGTTTATATGAGCATCCCAACCATAAGAACCATATATACCCCAGAGCATAACTTACAAAGCTTGTCCCTAGGCCCTGGGGGGTTGTGTCGACACCTGAGTTTTTGTTATATGATCTTTGGACTATTTTTAACAAAATAGCTATCTCAAAATTTTTATTGGATGCATTTGGGAAAAAAGGGCATGGGAGGGGGCTGGTTACCCTCTAATATGTTTTGACCCTTAGAAAGTGAACTAGAACTTTCAATCTCCAATCAAATGAGTCCTCTCTGAAGTTTATACGAGCATTCCTTCCATAAGAACCCTATATGCCCCAGGGCATAACTTATATCCCTTGCCCTGAAGACCTTGGGGGGAGTGTCATGCTCAAAGAAATAATTCCAAGAATTTTCAACTACGTTGAACAAAATGGCTATCTCAAAGTTTTGATTGGATATGTTTGGGGAAATAGTGGGCGTGGAAAGGGTGTTAGTTGCCTTCCAATCACATTCGACTATTAAAAAGGGCACTAGCCATTTGTATTTCCAATCGAATGAACCGTTTTTGAAGTTTCTACGACAACGCTTTCTATAAAAACCTTATATGCCCCCAGGGCATTACTTAAAACCCTTGCCCTGAGGGCTGTGGGGGGGGGGTTGTTATCCTCAAAGACCAAATTTCCAGAATTTTCAACCACCTTCAACAAAATGGATATCTCAAAATTTTGATTGTGGATGTGTGGGGAACAGGTGGGCGTGAGAGGGGGGTTGGTTGCTCTCCAATCACTTTCTACTATTAAAAGGGGTTGCTCTAGAGGTTGCACTAGCCCTTTGAATTTCCATTCGAATGAGCCATTTTTGAAGTTCCTACGACAAAGCTTTCTATCAAAACCTTATGTGCCACCAGGGCATAATTTACAATCCTTGCCCTGAGGGCTGTGGGGGAGTGTCCTCGTCAAAACATAATTTCTATCTGGAAATTAACTGCGTAGAACAAAATGGTTATCTCAAATTTTGATTGAATGTGTTTGGGGAAATAATGGGCGGGGAAGGGGTGTTCGTTGCCTTCCAAACACTTTTGACCCTTAAAAAGGGCACTAGAATTCTCGATTTCCAATCAAATGAGCCCCCTTTGAAGTTTTCACGACGTCCCCTTCCATATGAAGTGCCTCTGGGGAAACAAAATAAGGAAGGGGGCAGTATCCAAACTCTTGTTTGTAGTACGTGTACCACAGTAAGTCAGAAGACGTTATGTGCACCTGATTTTCCGAATTATTTCAAATGTCTTCGGAATAGCTTAAGGCAGTATATTGAATATTGGACTAGGGGAGGGGGGTAGATTTAAAATTTTCATTTGAGGGTGGGGGCTTTGACTTGGAAGCTTGTCAAGGAAAATAAATTGTGGAAGAAAATATGATTATTTTGATTCGTCGTGCAAAATATTCGACGTTTTAAAATGGTGATCTGCTTTAAAGTTTCAGGCTATAAAGACACCTTAATTAAAATTCAGAGCTAAAGGACCATCAATCGGGATACAAATCTGGTTGCATTGATTCTTGACATCCTATTTTTATTTTTCAAATAGCAAACTCTTCAATACATGAGCTCAAAATATATTTATTTATATGCTTATTTAAACAAAAAAGCAGCAACAAAAATACAATGCAACAAGAATCTTGTAATAAAAGGATCGATCGATATTCGCCTACATTCAAGGTTTTAACAGGAATGGGAGTCTGGATGGCTTCATTCCTATTATAAGTTAAAAACTACACATATTTTTAATAAACTTGAATAATCATCTCCTTCCCCATCCACCCAAAATTTGATGGTATAAGACCCAAAACGAACAAAAATTGCAATGAATATTCAAAACAAACTTAAAATTAACAGAAATGACCACAAACAGGAATAAGGTTAACACCCCCTAAGGCTTTTAAAAGACAGTGTCATTTGCACTGCACTAAAAAATATTTTTTTTTATTTCCAACAGTATGTCTTTATTTGTCATACCATAAAAAAAAAAAAAAAAAAAAAAAAAAATCAAGGCTAATCAAGGCTTACAAACAGGAGTGGCGCTACCTGTTACCTTCCCTCTCTCTCAAAATCTTTCAACGGCTTGAATCTCATTTGCATTTCATTGAAAATGATATGTATTTTTAAAGGCGAGGTTTTGGTTTGTCAATACAAGCAACAGCAAAGAAAGAAAGAAAATTACCATAATAGTCAAGATTACTGAAAAGAACTAATGAAAGTAAACTGATTGTTTAATATATAATTATATTCATTCCAAGAAGTCTCAGCAATCATTGACGTAGGTTTAATTTAGGTTTTTTACTTTTCTTTGAATATTTATTCTTTGAACAAAGTTTAAACAAAACAATTGTTTTCCTTGTTTCAAATATTTTAGACTCAAAAGATAAGAAAAAAAACACACAAAAAACAACAAAAAACGGAGGCATAAAACTTACTAAATATTCAAGTTCTAATATTCTAGTACAATATTCAAATCTTAATTTATTGTTCAGGTTACTTCGCTTTAAATTAAACCATTTTGTTTTTCACTCCGTTGCCCAGCGCTATCCTTTGCTACGCTCATGGCAACCAAATAGAAATACTGATGCAATATCGTCAAAGATTTGAGACAAGATTCCTGATCCCGATGCCCTAGTCTGAAAACTGCAGAGATTTACCATTAATACTTAATGGTAACATAGTTTCTTAGGCTATTTGATGGTCTAGATCGTCTAGATCCGTGATTCCCAACGCGGGGTGCAGGCCCCACTGGTGCAACATGGCAATATTTTGGTGGCTCTTGGGTAAGACGTGCATCCCTTGGCTAACTATACTTTAGAACCTTAATTTTTAAAAAAAAACTTTTTCCTTGTGAATAACGTCACGTTCATAACTTCATAACTGAACATGGCATGGTGGAACATGGTATTATTTTGGTGGCTCATGGGTAAGACGTGCATCCTTTGGCTAACTATACTTTAGAACCTTAATTTAAAAAAAAACCTTTTCCTTGTGAATAACGTCACATTCATAACTTCATAGCTGAACATGACATGGTGGAACATGGCATTATTTTGGTGGCTCATGGGTAAGACGTGCATCCTTTGGCTAACTATACTTTAGAACCTTAAAAAAAAACACCTTTTCCTTGTGAATAACGTCACATTCATAACTTCATAACTGAACATGGCATGGTGGAACATGGCATTATTTTGGTGGGTCACGGGTAAGACGTGCATCCTTTGGCTAACTATACTTTAGAACCTTAATTTTTGAAAAAAAACCTTTTCCTTGTGAATAACGTCACATTCATAACTTCATAACTGAACACGACATGGTGGAACATGGCATTATTTTGGGGGGTCATGGGAGAGACGTGCTTCCTTTGGCTAACTATACTTTAGAACCTTAATTTTTGAAAAAAAGCTTTTCCTTGTGAATAACGTCACATTCATAACTTCATAACTGAAAATGGCATGGTAGAACATGGCAATATTTTGGTGGCTCATGGGTAAGACGTGCATCCCTTGGCTAACTATACTTTAGAACTTTAATTTTTTTCAAAAAACTTTTTCCTTGTGAATACCGTCACGTTCATATCTTCATAACTGAACATGGCATGGTGGAACATGGCAATATTTTGGTGGGTCATGGGTAAGAGGTGCATCCTTTGGCTAACTATACTTTAGAACCTTAATTTTTGAAAAAAATACTCTTCCCTTGTGAATAACGTCACATTCATATGCATATAAATAGCAAAAAAGATACATGATAGTATTGCAATAACGTCATGCATTGCATAAAATAGGCTTTATGCAGGCATATTTTTCATTAGCAAAAAATATGTCAAGAGGACGACCTGAAAAGAGATACCAAGTTAATGGCATTTTAAGCTTCCTTCAGATGGATACTCGTAAAATTTTAAATAACAAAATTTAAATATTAAAGGGGGGAGGACACCAGAAGATTTTAAAAAATTCTCGGGTGAGGCAAGGCCCGAAATTAGTTGGGAGCCACTGGTCTAGTTTCAAGTTACTTCGATAATGTCTTCTCTGGTATTTATCACACCGGAAATTCACAGTTACTGGACACAATACTGACAATCAGGAAAATGGTTGTAATCAATGTAAGTTTGCATGACGACCTATCAATGATAAAGAAATATCACTGTTTAAACCTTTATTTTTATAGGGTCCGACAGCTCTGAAAAGGTGATAGTCCAAAAACAAATTATACGACAATCGCAATCTCAGCCAAACCAATTTTTTGACGCTTTATCAACCAACAAACGTTCTTGAGGAGAAAACCCTAGGATACTCTGGACGGCTTTTAAGTGGTTTCTGTGGTTTTCATGGTCTGTCAGAAGGTAAAAAACGGCAGAACGCAAGAATTTAAGCATCGTTTCAGGATCAGATGTTTCTTTTGCACTCATTGATGACCCTTGTCCATCCTGAAAAAGACAACATCTTTTTAGTGACTTCCTGGCAGATTCTGTTTCAGAGATTCACAAACACATTTCAATCCATGGATAACAGTAAGGAGGGGGGGGGGAGCAACGGCCCTGCTATAAAAAAAAACAATACGTTAAAAAGTATAAAGTAGGAGCACAAGAAATTTTCCTATTTGAATCTCGGTAAAAAAAACAAAAAACTTCCGGTAGCACTTGCGCACTGGAAAACTTACTGGTGGCGCTCATGTGTATATCTGTTACCATATAAATTATTCATCTAGGCTTACCTTAAAATCCATGCAAAAAAACTAACACACAAAGATATGCATCCACCGTGCATTATCTGTCCCTATTGACGTAAGGGGAACCCTGCTCGTGCAGCCTATGAGCAGCGTCACGTTGGATCTTTCATGACCTTTCTAAACAAGAACCTCTACTACCAAGAGCATCCTGGGTCCCTTGAGGAAACTACTCCTAGTAAAAAAAACACAACATCTCACCGTATTTTTAGTAATAATTTTTTCTTCTCTGTTTTATTTGTTTGAGTTTGGTTTTATGGGAATCATTTAACCTCCTTCTGTGCTATGTCATTGTGGAATGCAATCCCTTTGCAATACAATATTTACAGGTATGGACACAATGAGTCAAAGGTAATAAGCATGTGATTGGTTGTGTAGGGTGTCAAAACTTGTTGACAGGAGTACATCATCAAATCCAAAAAATGCCCGAGTGATCTTGAAGGACCCAGGCTTACACACAACTTCTATTCATCTAAATTCCCAGATACTTTCTATTGTCCGGTTGCGAGTCGGCTTATGCACTTGGCGTCGACTTGAGAACAAATTATTGGTCCCATGCCTGCACTGGTAGAACCCTTGGTTTCCTTGTGGCCCTAACATTCCCAGTGACCTAAGTAACATGAAAAATGTGAAATAGAACGGAAACAGAAAAAAAACAAGAAAATTAAACCAGAATAAAAACCAAATGAAATATAAAGAAGACACATAGGCCTATTTTCAACATAATATTTGATTATTTTATTCTTTCAATATTAACAATTTTACCTTTATTTTTTTTTAATTATTTATAGTTTTCATCTCTGTTGTCTTATTTTTATCAATTAGGTCCCATATTTTTATGCTGCTTCTGGTTCTGTGGGTTTTGAATATCTTCCGCCACGAAGAAGCCTTGTTTGATACAGGATGAACATTCGCATTATTTTTCTATTTTCTTGTCTTTTTCACTCGCTTTTTGCCTTTTCTTTTTTGAAATTATGCAGACATTTCAATTGGAAAAAGGAAGCGTCCCGCTTGATGGTCAGTGAGGCTAGTTAATTCTGGAAGAAGGTATACATTTATTATAAGTAAATGCGAAATGTAATTTTTTTTTTAATAAACAAAGGAAGACCGAAGTGGCTACCAATTTAATTGACCAAATCAAAACCATACACAATAGGCTAGTCAGAAAGAGGCACATAATATATAGAATGGAAGATGATGAAGAAAGAGTGAAAATTCTTGAATACAAGCACTTGTAAACACATCACCGAAAAAACCGATTCAAATTACGTTTGCAGCAAGCTACAACCTAGTAAAGAACGTAGGCTACTCTAGCCCATAGTAACCGAAAACTTGAAAACGCCTTTAAAAACTGCCAACTGAAGAAGAATCACCGTTTGAAGTTGATTCAGGAACGGTAACTATAATTTCGATTAATCTGAATGGTAAAAGTTTGTTGCAACAACAAATTTATGGGAATTTCGATTAATACTCTGAAAATACCCCGAAAGCGACGTATGATCGAAATGAAAACTACGCCATTGGAATCACTATAGCCTAAAACCCATTTAGGAGAAC
The DNA here is from genome assembly GCF_049724085.1 of Artemia sp. Qi Xiang Cuo. Taxonomy (NCBI): domain Eukaryota; kingdom Metazoa; phylum Arthropoda; class Branchiopoda; order Anostraca; family Artemiidae; genus Artemia; species Artemia sp. Qi Xiang Cuo. Next base: position 49,216,441 of record NC_142798.1, on the reverse strand, counting down.
TACACTTCCCATTTTGAGTAACGAAAAAGATCACCTTTTCACATGGGAAGCAAGGACATGTCTTCCTTTTTTATTCTCCTTTTTTATTATTCTGCGTCTTTAGTGAGGCACTGAAACATAATAGACAGATGTTTAGGGGCTCATTTGAAAGCCAATTTTTATAGCCATGTGGTTTTTATAACTAGCAAAACATAACATTAAAATAAAATGCAGTTTTGAGAAAAACTACATCTTCGTTTGCAAGATGAGAGTATACAACACTGGAAAAGGCACCAATTCGGGGGGGTGGGGGGCAGGAGGGCCATGCCCCTCCCTAGACTTTGAAAATTACCTTTCATTTATATTTCACATCTATTTTCTGTTTTAGTTATGTGCTATATTAAACCAGCAAGACTGGCTAACTGGTCGTTTTTATTTGTCGCCCCTGTGCATCGTTTTTCACAGCTATTAAATAGCACTGTTACTTTTTGATGATTTTGTTTTGAAATGTCCCGTCTTTTCCACTCTTGTACCACCCTAATTCTACGACTTGGAGACAATCTCGTTTTGAAATGTCTAAGAGCGCTTCTATGCTATTTTGTTAACCAATCCTCGACCAGAAATATGATTTATGAGTAGGGTTCATTAAAAGCTAAACTTCAGCTGGTCAGTATTTCTTTATTGTTTCTTTTGAAGACTTCATAAACAAAGTATGAATAAAAAGCGACAACAAACTTTGGATTTCTTAGCGGTGAAAATGCGAAAGAAAAATGAAGAAACTGGAAATAGTGTCAGCACCCAAAGTGTCAAGGTTAGTAGAGATAAATTCACCCACCTGTGACAGTCCTTCGGAAACAAGCGGAACAATAACTGGCTCAGATCAACATGAAAGTTTGGTCTACATCCCTGAATCCCTTGCGGGATCCACTAGCAGTAGCAGTCAAAAACCTCTCTCAGATACCTCTATGACGGATCACGACAAACCAGCTCAACCTATTCTTGAGAAATATCCGGCTTCCACTTCTAACGGAAGGAAATTCAGTTCAAATTACTATAAGACTTATGAATGGATTGAATGCTCAAAGAACTTGAATTCTGTGTTTTGTTTTGCTTGCCGCCATTTTTCTATGGAGACTCTAAGGGCTGGAGAAACTGCTGGAAAAAGGGCTTTCATTGAGTCAGGATTTTGCAAGTGTAAAGGCAGTTCTGCTCTATTAAAGCAACATGAGGGCTCTGAAGGACACAGGCATTGTACGCCAGCATGGACGGAATTTAAGACAAATAGTACTGATACTTTGAAATCTATAGCGAATGCCTTAATTCAATCCAGATCTCAAGAGGCTCCGGAAAATAAATGTGAAGTACATTTTTCGCGCTATTTGCTTTCTTGGCCGCCAGGATCTTGCTTTGAGGGGTAATGACGAATCAGAAACATCTGCAAACCGGGGTAATTTTGTTGAATTGATGGAGGAAATGTCTACAGGCAACAAAAAGCTGAAGGCCCAGTTACAGCGCCGTATGGTCACTATTGCAGTCATCAGTACCAAAATGACGCAGTTACATTGATAGGAAATGCTTTGCGCCAAGACATTATTTCAGAAGTAAAATCAGCTAATTACTTTGTTATTCTTGTCGACGAGACAAAAGACGTTTCTAGAAAAGAACAATTAGCGATCCTACTCAGGTACATATCAAATGGAAAAGAAGTGGAGCGACCAATTGGCTGCTATCACATGCACAAATTAGACGCCGAGAGCTTATCCATCTCAATTTGTGAAACTATAGAAAAGCTTGGTGTAGATTTGATGCAGTGTATTGTCCAATGTTATGACGGCCCATTCGTTATGAGTGGGGAATTTAACGGAGTTTAAGCAAAGCTTAGGGAGAAGATACCTCATGCAGTTTATGTACACTGTCACGCCCACAGATTAAACTTGGTTTTGACTGACTGCCTAAAAAATATCAATGAACTTTCAGAATTTTTCTCTGTGGCGCAAAGACTTTACGCATTTGTTCACGCAGCAATACTCGACACGAGTTATTTGTGGAACCCCAGCGAATTCGCGGGCAAAAAGTCTTGGAGCTTGAGAGGACCGTTCAGACTCACTGGTGTTACGCAGTTTGCTCTATTTTAAAGGTAAAGGCAAGATTTGATTGTATTGTTGCTGTGCTTGCCACAGTCTCTGATAGTTCCAACGGCGAGCTTTTGAGGCAAAAGGACTACTGGACAAAATCAAATCTGCCTCTTTTGTCTCAACTTTGCACATAATGGAAAAAGTATTAGTCATTGTAAATTGTTTATCAAAGCAACTTCAATCCGAAAGTTTTATGATTTCTAAGGGACTTGCACTGATTTCTGGGACATAGGAGATACTCCAAAAGCTTAGAAATGATAATGAATGGAACAACTTAAGCAGGAACATAACCGAATTCCTGGCTTTATACGATATCCAGGAATCGAAATCTCCACAATCTAAAACCAGTGCTCGAAGACCATTCGTCTCAGAAACTTTCTTTCAAACTCAACAACCGGTTAACGCAATACCAGTCAGCCAGCTCAATCAGACTCCAGTAAACTTCTGTACTTTGAGGTAACAGACCGTTTCACGAGTGAGATGGACCAACGTTTCATGCAAATAGCCTCTGCTCGACACTTTATCTGCCTTCGACCCCTCAAGTTCCATTTTTCTCGAACTTTCGAAAGTGGAAAAAGCTATGAATATATCCCAGCTTTCTCTTGCAAAGCTGCATCTGTCAAACGTGACATTTCAAAAATGGATCTTCTTCGAGCTATCGAAATCTTATCCAACCTCCCAGTTGCCTATTCAGCAGTGCTAAAACTGATGAAGCTAGTTGCTACTTTGTCTGTGACCACTGCCATCAATGAACGATTCTTCTCAGCATAAGGACGTGTGAAGAACTATCTACGATCGACGATGGGAAATGACAGACTCAGCGATCTCATGATAATGACCATTGAGAAACAGGAGTTAAAGAAACTGGATTTGGATATATTAGTCGACGATTTTGCCAAGCAGCGAAGTCGTCGCTACCCCCTGTTTTAGGTATGTTTGCTCAATGTTTTTTTTTTGGAACCTTAATTAAACAAAATTGAAAAAAAACATTGCCCCCCCCCCTACATTTTCGTGAATTGGCACCACTGAACACTGGTATCCTTAGAAAAGCTAATACAACATTTACAGTAGGATAGATATAATCTCAAAGTAAGATTTAACCGTCAAGATAGGAGGAGGAAATGAAACAACTCAAACAAAGTTGTATATTCTATAGTCTTGATGCTTGGAACATGACCCATGTGTTACTGCTTGGGCTATCCAGAGGATAAATTAGATAGTAGGACTATAGTGGCAAAAGTCATCATAGATTAGTACTAACAGTAAATAATGCAACTATTCCTGGCTGCGAATCAGTTTAAGTGTTTTTCAGAAAGTGCATGTAATAAAAGGCACAGCAAACGACGTAAATTTCAACAAATTCAGTCAATACTCCTATAAAGCACTTGTTAACCTTTTTTTTCAAGAAAAGGGATTGCTAAATTTAACATGCAACAGTTACACTCTAAAATTAAGTAGCACAGGGTTTAAAATACTATTGCGGATGCTAAATACTATCTTGTTCAAGGCGCTCGATCATAAATGCTTCAAGCTCTCTCTTTCAAACACTTCGTTGTAGCGGACTGTAAGTAAGGAGCAACCCGGCTCAATAGTAACCGAAACTCAAAAACCCAGAATTTTGATACCAACAGATATATCAAAAGAATTGAATTTTTATGCTGATTTCAAATATAAGTTTTATTAAGTTTAGTTATACCCATAAAAGGTTACAAGCATGAGAAAATTTGCCTGATTTTTGAAAAAGGGGGAAATACCCCCTAAAATTCATAAAATCTTAATGAAAATCGCAAGATCAGATTCAGATTATCAGAGAACCCTACTGTAGAGGTTTCAAGCTCCTATCTAAAAAATGTGGAAATTTGAACTTTGGCCCGAAAGAATGATCATAGATGTGTTTTTTTATTTTATTTTTTTTTTTTTACAGAGGGGGAACATCGGAAAAGGGTTCATTCTAACGGAAATCAAAAGTTATAGCGCCCTTTTTAATTGACCAAAAATTGAAGGATAACTAGGCCCCCTCCCACTTCAGTCTTCCCCCCAAATCGTCCTCTCAAAATTCTCAGATTGCTTTTCTTTTTAGCATAGTTGAAAAGCCTAATAAATATGTCTTTGGAGATAATACGACCCCCCACAGCCCCTGGGGAAAGGTCTTTAAGTTATAAATTTGCTCATTGTTTACCTATAGTATTTGTATAGTATTAATTAAAAAAAACTTTTTCAACAAAATTAGTTTTTAAAAAAAAGCAAAGAACTCCATTCAACCAAAATGAACAAAAATAGAATCAAATAATCTACCAAGAATACAACTACCACAAATCAGTATCAATAAATAAATGAAACCCAAAACAAACAGAAATTAAAATAAATAAGAGTCAAGCCCAAACTTTCTAAAAGCTAGAATATAATTTGTACTTTACTGAAAAAATTCAAATGAATTTACTGAAAAAAATCTGCATTGCCAGTTTAATATATATATGCTGATATTTATTCCTTAAAATCTTAATTTATTTTTGATTTCTTAAAGTTATAAAAGCGAAAACATTTAAAAGTATTTTTTTTCAGTAGAGTACAAATTATATTCTGGCTTTTAGAAAGCTTGGGGTTTAGAACCCTATTCCTATTAATTTCTGCTCGTTTTGAGTTTGACTCTTATGTATATTAATTTCTGTTTGTTTTGGGTTTTATTTATTTATTGATACTGATTTATGGTAGTTGTAGTCTTTGTATATTATTTGATTCTATTTTTGTTCATTTTGGTTGAATGGAGTTCTTTACTTAAAAAAAAAACAACTTATTTTGTTGAAAAGTTTAAAAAAAATTAATTTCTGTTTGTTTTATATTGACATAGTCTTTTTCAGGGAGAAAGACTGAGCCTCTTCTAAAGTTAAACAACCATCCCTTCCATAAAAATCTTAAATACCCCCTGGGCATAGCTTACAACCCTTGTCCCTAATCTCTGGGGATTGTTTCAACCCCAAAGGCATTGTTGTATGATATTTAGACCATTTTGAACAGAATAGCCATCTCAAATTTCTATTAGATGTATTTCGGGACAACACGACGTGTGTGTGTGTGTGGGGGGGGGGGAGGGATAGCTGCCCTTCGATCGCTTTGACTCTTAAAAAGAACACTAGAGCGTCTAATTACCAATCCAATGAGCCGCCTCCGAAGTTTATATGACCATGTTTTCTATAAAAACCTTATATGTCGCCAGGGCATAACTCACAACCCTTAGCCTGAGGGCTGGTTTTTTTTTATCCTCAAAGACATAATTTCCAGACCGTTCTGATACGCTGAACAAAATGACTATCTCGAAATTTTGATTGGAAGTGTTTGGGGAAATTGTGGGCACGGGGGGATTTGCCCTTTGATCACTTTCTACTAATAAAAAAGGCACTAGTCTTCTCAATTTCCAATCAAATGAGCCATTTTTGAAGTTTTTACGACAAAACATTCTATAAAAACGTTATATGCCCCAAGGGCATAACTTAAGACCTTTGTCCTGAGGGCTATGAGGGGAGGATTGTCATCCTCAAAGACATAATTTCTAGACCTTTCAACGACGTTGAACAAAATGGCAGTATCAAAATGTTGATCGCAAATGTTTAAGGAAATGGTGGGCGTGGGAGGGGGGATTCTCCATCCGAATACTTTCGACTATTAAAAAGGGCAATACCCCTTTCAATTTCCAATCGAATGAACCATTTTTTGAAATTTTTGCGACAACGCTTTCTATAAAAACCATATATGCCCCCAGGGTTAACATGCAACCTTTTCCCTGTGGGCTCTGGGAGGGGGGGGGGGGTATTCTCAAACACATAATTACTCTAGGATTGTTGGAAATAGAAGAATATATAATCCTAAAGCCTTATGTACATAATATTCGGTTTTTTATAATCATTCAGTTCTGTACCTTCCTGGTTTTTACCCTCTGTTAAAAAAGAAAGATGGCTCTTCTTTGCATGTCCAGTACTTTCGATTTTTTAATTTCCTTCTTTTTCTCCCTCCTTGGTACAGCATTGGGAAGATAATGTCAAGATTCGGATTGAATGATGTTTTCGGGAAAATTGCCGTGTTGAGTAGAAAGCTATTAGATATAGATACAAACCAACTACCACCGTTTCACGGTCTTGAGTGTATATATTTTTTTCGTAGTTTGTGTGTTTTTTTTTTTTTTCGCTTACTTTTTTTATCTTGAGTGTATATATTTTTTTGTGTCTTGACTGTATATTTATTTCGTTGTTTGTGTCTTTTTTCTCTTATATATTATTCTGCTATTTACCTTGTTGCCATTAGTGGTAAAAAAAAAAAGTAAATTTCCAAAACTTTCAACTACGTTGAACAAAATAGCTATATCAAAATTTCATTTTATGCGTTTGGGGAAACGATGAGCGTGAGAGAGGGTTAGTTGCCCTCCAATCATTTTCAACTATTAAAAAGGGCACTAGCCATTTCAATTTCCAATCGAATGAGCGCTTTTCGAAGTTTCTACGACGACCCTTTCTATAAAACCTAATCTGCACCCAGGGCATAACTTACAACCCTTTCACTGAGGGCTGTGGGCGGGGGGGTTGTTATTCTCAAAACCCTAATTTCCAAAACTTTCAACTACGCTGAACAAAATGGCTATCTAAAAATTTTGATTGGATGTATTTGCGGAAAAGGTGGGCGTGAGAGGGGGGTTAGTTAACCTCCAATCACTTTCGACTATTTAAAAGGGCACTATTCATTTCAATGTCCATTCGAATAAGCCCTTTTCCAAGTTTCCACGACAAAGCTTTCAATAAAAACCTTATGTGCCCCCAAATCATAACTTATAACCCTTGCCCTGAAGACTGTAGGGGGAGTGTCCTGCTCAAAGACACAATTTTGAGAACTTTCAACTGTGTTGAACAAAATAGCTATCTCAAAATTTTGATTGAATGTGTTTGGGGAAATGGTTGGATCGGAAGCGGTGTTCGTTGCCTTCAAATCTCCATCGACTATTAAAAAGGGCACTAGCCATTTCAATTTCCGATCGAATGAGCCGTTTTTGAAGTTTCTACGACAACACTTATCTAAAACGAACAACTATCTGAAAATTTTGATTGGATGTGTTTGGGGAAATGGTGGGCGTGAGAGGGGGGTTAGGTGTCGGTCAATCACTTTCGACTATTAAAAAGGGCACTAGCCCTTTCAATTTCCAATCAAATGAACCTTTTTGAAGTTTCTACAACAACAAGTTCTACAAAAACCATGAATGCCCCTAGGGCATAACTTACAACCCTTGCCCTGAGGGCTCTCAGGGGGTTATCATCCTCAAAGACCTTATTTCCAGAACTTTCAAATAAGTTGAAAAAAATAGCTAGCTCAAAACTTTGACTAGGTATGTTTGGAGGACTGGTGGGTGGGAGAGGGAGGTTAGTTGCCCTTCAACACTTTCGACTATTAAAAAGGGAACTAGCCCTTTCAATTTCCAATCGAATGATCCCCTTTTGAAGTTTCTACAACATAGCTTTCTATAAAAAACCTTATATACCCCCAGGACATAACTGACAACCTGTTCCCTGAGGGCTGTTGGGGGTGGGATTATCATCCTCAAAAACACAATCTCCAGAATTTTCAACTACGTTGAAAAACTGGCTGTCTCAAAATTTTGATTGTATGTGTTTGGGGAAATGGTGGGTGTGAGAGGGGGTTAGTTGCCCTCCAATCATTTTCAACTATTAAAAAGGGCACAAGCCATTTAAATTTCCAACAGAATGAGCCGTTTTGGAAGTTTATACGACAACGCTTTCTATAAGAACCTTATATGTCCCCAGGGCACAACTTAAAACCCCTGCCTTGAGGGCTGTGGGGTGGGGAGTTGTCATCCTTAAAGACCTAATTTCCAAAACTTTCAACTACGTTGAACAAAATAGTTATCTAAAAATTTTGATTGGATGTGTTTGGGGAAACGGTGGGCGTGAGAGGGGGGTTAGTTGCCCTCTAATCCCTTTCGAATATTAAAAAGGGCACTAGCCCTTTGAATTTCCTATTGAATGAGCCCTTTTTCAAGTTTCTACGACAAAGCTTTCAGTAAAGAACGTATATGCCCACAGTGCATAACTTATAACCCTTGTCCTGAAGACTGTTGGGGGAGTGTCCTGCTCAAAGATATAATTTCCAGAACTTTCAATTACGTTGAACAAAATGGATATATACAATTTTGATTGGACGTGTTTGGGGAAATGGTGGGAGTGGAAATGGTGTTAGTTGCCTTCCAATCACTTTCGACTATTAAAAAGGGCACTAGCTATTCCAATTTCCAATCGAACGAGCCCTTTTCGAAGTTTCTACGACAAATCCTTCGATACGAAGTGCCCTGGTCTAAAGAAAAAAAAAATACATTGTGCCAACATCGTTATTTACTTAGGCAGCGCTATTGCGCTGCCAATGATTAGTATTTTGGGAAGTAAGAATACATTTTTCGGGCGGGGACGGGAGGACAAATGTTTTGCTGGGGGTGCTTTGCACAGGGAGAATTTTCTATGGAGAGGGAATTTTCCAGGGGGTGAACTTTTCAAAGGGAAATTGTATACTGTGGGAATTTGCCAGAATTCCTATACGAAATTTCTATATATGTCTTGCTTTCTCTTTACTTCCTCAATTTTACGCGTGGAGGTGTTAAGGGTAATTGTCCGGGGTAAATTTTCACCAGGATTGAATTGTCCAGAGGATAATTCAGTGGGGAGGGGGATTTTTCCGTGGAGGCAGAGCCAGATTTTCTGGCGTTATTTAAAAAAAGGATAAGTTTTTTCACCTGAAAGTAAGGCGCAATATTAAAACTTAAAATGAACAGGAATTCTTAAATATCCGAGGGGGGTTGTCCCCCTCAATAACTTGCTTTTTACGCTAATGTTTAATTTCTGTCCCAATTCTTTAAAAACGACTCCGGAAACATAGGGGTTGTTTAATTAGAACAATAAATAACTTTTTTTTAAATGCTGAAAAACTTTAGCGTGAAGTGGGAGGTGTTGAGGAGGGGGCAATCCCCCTCGTATACGTAATAATTTTTTTATATTTTAAGTTTTATTATTGCTCTTTACTTTCAGCTGCAAAAACTCGTTTTTTATTTAATTAACTAAAAAATATTTTTCCACAAAATACGTTTTTCAAAAAAAGTAAAGAACTACATTAAACCAAAAATGAATAAAAATAGTATCATATAATCTACCAAGCATGCAACTACCACAAATCGACCCCAGAGCATAACTTACAACCTTAGGCCTGACAGGTGTGGGGGGTTTGTCATCCCCAAAGACATAATCCCCAGAACTTTCAACTACGTCGAACAAAATGGCTGTCTCAAAATTTTGATTAGATGTGTTTGGGGAAATGGTGGGCGTAAGAGGGGAGTTAGTTGCCGTCTAATCAGTTTCGAAAAATTAAAAATGGCACTAGCCCGTTCAATTTCCAATCGAATGAGCCCTTTTTGAAGTTTCTACGACAACACTTCCTATAAGAACCTTACTTGCCCCAGGGCATAACTTACAATCCTTGCCCTTGGGGTTCTGGGGGGTTGTCATCCTCTTACGCTCTTACATAGCTTACTACCCTTGCCCTGAGAGGTGTGGGGGGTTTGTCATCCTCCAAGACATAATTTCTAGAACTTTCAACTACGTTGAACAAAATGGCTGTCTCAAAATTTTGATTGGATGTGTTTGGGGAAATGGTGGGCGTAAGAGGGGAGTTAGTTTTCGTCCAATCACTTTGGACAAATTTAAAATGGCACTAGCCCTTTCAATTTCCAATCAAATGAACCCTTTTAGAAGTTTCTACGACAACACTTTCTATAAAAACCTTATATGCCCCCAGGGCATAACTTACAACCCTTGCCCTGAGGGCTGTGGGGGGGGGGGGTGTGTCATCCTTAAATACCTAATTTTATAAACTTTAAACTACGTTTAACAAAATGGCTATCTCAAAATTTTGATTGGATATGTTTGGGTAAATGGTGGGAGTGAGAGTGAGGTTAGTTGCCCTCCAATCACTTTTTACTATTAAAAAGGGCACTAGCCCTTCCGATTTCCAATTGAATGAGCCTTTTTCGAAGTTTCTACGACAACTCCTTCGATACGAAGTTCCCTGGTCTAAAACAAAGACATAAATAATACATTGTGCTAACATCGTTCTTTACTTACGCAGCGGTATTGCGCTGCCTATGGTCATAAGAAAAAGCGGCAAGGTTTCGAAAGTAATTTTAATAAGTCTATGAAATAGTTTATTTTCACGGTAGATAGTTCTTATCTTTAAAAATACGTTAAATTTCAATTTTCACTTTGGAATAGATTATTTCTCGTTGGAGACAGTTCTTACTCCTGTCTTTACCGTAATGACACAGGGATCAATAAAAAAAAGAAAAAAGATAGCATGCCGTATTTGAATTGGACTTCAAACGTAAAGGAGTCGGTCAGAAAAATTTACAGAAGAGCCCCAGTCCTCATAAATAGTGGATTTTTAGGGTATAATATCATGCACTTTATGTAATTCCACACTTTTTGGGCAAAAACAATTCCAGATTAGGGGGCTAAAATTGTCCTAAGAAGTGGGAAGAGTTATCCAAAAAGTCATTCAATAATAGCTTTTCTAATTTTTTGCATCGCTTAACAGTGTACAGAGCAACGCAAAAGGCCATGGTGTCAATAGGTTAATGTCTCAAGATCCTCGACAAAAAAATGGGGAAGCTTCATGTTAGCCCCAAAATTTGCCCTGAAGCCCTTGTAACACTGAAGAGAAACAAAAAGTATTAACAGTTTTTGGTGTTGCGAAGGACGAGGAAGGTTTTTGTTTTTTATGAGAAGTATTTTTTGCATGTTGAATAAAGCTGCACTTAAAAGGACATAGATTAGAGGCAACGATAAACTGTCAAATGAAAATTTGTGGAACATTTTAAAGCCAACCCCTAGTTGCTTTTTAAAAAGGAAACGACTTCGGGAAATTTGCAAAGAACAGAAAATATAGCACTCTCATCAACAAAAGAGAGCACTTACTTACTGTCAACGATTCGATTTCCGAGTTTCTTTTTTTCCCGAACCACTTTAGGCAAAGTCTAGGCTAAGGACTTAGTAAATGGAAGTGTACACCTCTGTCAAGTTCGATCTTTGACTTACGCGACTTGCTTCACATGTGTATGCAGTAACAGCAGTTTGAGGCTTGGCGAGTGAATGAGCAATATTATATGTTATAACACGCCTACGATAAATCTTATGAAACGATGTATTTTTTTTTATTGAATTAATAAACACAAATACACTCTGTTATGAAGACAAATTCAAAACTAATAAAGGAAGAACAATTTAAAAAGTTTTTTACATTTTTTTCTAATTCACATCGGAAAAAAATTTTTCAAACAAAATATAAGTTAGTTACAATTACTCCGCTAGAACCTCCTAAGAGATTTTGAGTTACAGAGAAGCCATATCTATTTCGTAAGTTGAAAGTCAGACTTTTGAAAACCTCATCTATTTTCAACCACATATTATTTCATGTTAATGAATTAGTCGGTTCAAAAAATTAATTGTATCCAAAAAAACTATGTACTAAACTCACATTTAGACAGATTTCGTCATAATAGATTAGCCAAAGAGCCTGTCAGAATACAGGCACAAGAGAAAAGACAGTCTTGACCCTGTCTAGGTACTTGCAAGACGGCGGTCAACTCTAATCCAACTTGAGGAGTGGCACCCCTTGAGGAAATTATACCCTAGTAAACGACACATCATTCGCACTGGATCTTGATTAATGGATGATCTTTCTGGGCATGGTTTGTTTTGGTGGGCGTTTTTGGGCTGAAAAACTTCTTCCTGGCTAATTTATCTACTATGGATTGCCTCCCCGCAAAGCATAATATTTGTAGGCCTGAATATATAATGAGTTGGAGGTAATAGGCTTGAGATTGTCTGTACAGGATTTCGACTCTTGTTGATAGAAGAGCATCATCAAGTGCTGAAAACCACGTTGTGACAAAGATGGGCCCAAAATTGCACAAAGCTTTCAAATCTAGGTCCCAGAGACTTCTTACTGTCCGGCTTAAGCACTTCTGTGTAGAATGGGAAGATATGTTGGCCCACATACTGCACTGGTTCTGGGACCATTGCTTTTTCTGAGGCCAAAATAATTTCATTGATTTAAAGCATATGAAATTGAAACTTAGAATGTTTCGACTTTAAAAAAATGACTATCGTATCAACATCTTGACTCACGAATTAAGACGCTTTGAACTTGGCTTATTAGGAGTTTCAGAAACACATATCTCAGGGGTACGGAACATGAAATTAGGTGATATAGAATATATTTACTCAGGCAGGAAGGATGGTGTACATAGACAGGGAGTAGGGTTCATGATAAATAAGGAAGCTGCCAAGTCCTGTTTAAGTTGAGAGGCATTAATAATAAAGCGCTGATCGCTCATTTTATGAGTAAAAGTGCAGGGTATTCATCATAACAGTATATAACCCCGCAGAACGGACTGATGGAGATCTTAGTGACTCATATGAATTTCACTTACAATCAAAGGAACAAATAGACAGGTTCCCAGGAAGAAATATAGTGTTATTATTAGGAGATTTTAACGCCCAGGTGAATAGAAATAGGGATAGATGGTAGTTTAGCCTAGGTAAATTTGGTTTAGATAATTTTGGAGGCCACACTGCCTTTTAGAAGAAAATCCAACTGATTGATAACATTTGCATGTTTTTTCTGGGTCTTTATATATTTATAAACATTTTTGGTTAAATCATCCCCATAAATATGACGTAGATAATTTCGGAGACCACTACTGATGACGGTCACTGCATATGTGACCGAAATATCTAGTATTTTTGTGAAATTTATCACTGTTTGTGAAATTTATCACTGTCTATTAAAAGGATTTTATCCCTATTTCAACTTTTATTTATCGTAAATTTGGTTTAAGAAAAGAAAACAGTAATGGCTACAGACTCCTGCCATTTCAGGCATAAAAATCTAGTCATAACTAATACAGTATTTGGTCATAAAATGGCCCATATGTTATAGATAATTTCGAAGACCACACTGCCTTTTCATGAAGATAAATACAAATTCAAATAGGGATAAATCCTTTTAATAGACAGTGATAAATTCCACAAAAAATACTAGATATTTTGGTAACATATGCAGTGACCGTTATCAATAGTAATACTCCTACTGATGACCGCCACTGCATATGTGACCGAAATATCTAGTATTTTTTTGTGAAATTTATCACTGTCTATTAAAAGGATTTATCCCTATTTGAACTTTTATTTATGGCCCATAAGCTAACACGGTATGAACATGATAGTAAGACAGTTAACCTTATTGATTATGTTATTGTAAACCAAAGAGTGGCAAGATCAATACAAGACACTAGAGTATATAAAAGTGCTGTTATTGCTGTGAAAAGTAAAGACACATCTAGTAGTGTCTAGGGTGAATTTAAACCTGAAATTTCAGAAGGATTACTACTTTCCGGGAAGCTATGACATTGATAGACACCAGGATGGGAATTTGAGAGAAATTTTCCAGGAATAGTCAAATGCTTAACTAGAGGGTTTGAAATTTGACAAGGTAGAAAATGAATGGAATAATTTTAGGAAAATAATTTGTGGAATTGCTGATATTGTCCCAGGGAAGAAAGTTAGGAACGCTGCTAGAAACTTTATTGAAAATGCTTCATGTTCAAAAGAGAGGAGGAGGGGCTTACACAAGAATTATCTGAGGGATATATCATATGAAAATAAGAGAAATATAAAGAAAGTGGAGAACCCATTAAAATATGAACTAAAGAGGTGTGAAGTGGAGACCATTGATAAAATTACCGAGGATCTGGAAGATGCAGCTAGACGGCATAATAGTAAAATATTCTACTGGCATGTTAATAAATTGAAAGGGAGTAGTCAATCTGGACGTGTCCCAGTTAAAGATAGGGACGGGGCCACAGTCAGTGATAAGAAAAGAGTTAAAGAGAGGAAGGTGGTAAAGAGGCAAAGAGGAGGTAATGAGGAGGAAGGGAAACAAAAAATGAAAAAATGACACCTTGGATGTGAAGGAAGATTTATTTTGTGAGAAAGTATTAGCGACAGTACTAAAAGGATTAAAAAATAATAAGGCATCAGTACTGATATTGAAGTAAATGAGTTTCTTAGATATGGTGGCTCTGAGGTTAGAAATAAGTTACTGAAGATTATGAACATCATTTTTGAAAAAGGGGAGGTACTTAGCAATTTTAGGAAAACCCTAATTAAACCTCTGTATAAGAAAGGCGATAAGAGTGAGTGTGGTAATTATAGAGGCATTAGCCTGGTTTCTTTGGTTAGCAAATTACTTAGTATGATCATACTTTTAAAACTTAGAGATCCTATAGACAAAGTTTTAAAAGAATAACAGTCCGGTCTTAGGAAGGGTAGAGGATGTGTCGACTAAATTTTCACTCTTAGGTTAATTATTGAGAAGTGCCTGAGTCATCAGACACATTTAGTCCTCAATTTTATAGATTATGAGCAAACGTTTGATATAGCTGATAAGAGAGTTTTAGTGAAGGTCTTATCCTCGAAGGGTATACCAGACAAAAATATTTAAGGTAATTAGTGGTATGTACGAGAATAAAACTGCTGCGGTTAAGTTAGGAAATGAGATTAATAGCTGGTTTCGTATTAAACCAGGAGGTAAGTAAGGTTATGTTCTATTCCTATTTATATGGATCATTCTAATGAATTATGTCTTAAGGAGCACAGGGAAGGCGATGGGAGGACACGGAATCAAATGGGGAAGTAAAAATAATCCTGCTGATGATTTAATCTTCCTAGGTGAAAGTGTGGGCAAAATGAATAAACTTTTAGAGGCTTAGCGACTTGAGGGTGCTAGAATAGGTTTAAAAATTAAAATTAAGAGAAAAAAGTCACTAAAGCTAATAATAAATGAAGATGAAAAGGCAATGTTGGGTAACAAAGAGATCGATCAAGTGGACAGCTTCACTTATCATGGTAGTATTTTTAGTAAAAAAGTCAAGTGGATATTGTCCGTCACGTGTCGAGGCCGAAGGCCGAGACCGAGTCCGTTTATATTGAATTAAAACTGAAGTAAAATAAAGCAGTTGTGGGCATCCAGCCATGGCTAATTGAAGAAAAAGCCAAGACAGATAGTTCAAGTGAGTGAGAGGTAAATCTGGTATAAGCCATTTTTAGGATTGTATAAAAATGATGTCATTTCACTTGTTGATAGATAAGTCTATCATACGTCATTCCTAGGCAGAACTAACGTAGATTGTCATAGAATTAAGGGCTGAAAGATTGGATTTATTTTTATTAAACTTCAGTACAGTGAAGATTCTACAAGTAGAATGGTCAAGGCCCAAAGTTTTTCCTACATTTGAAAAAGTTTGGAAAATAGGAAGATTAATCTGCTAACCAAGATTAGAATATTGAAGGTTACTGTGAGGCTGCGGGTTCTATTGGAGGCTGCGGGTTCTGAAGCGTATCCTAAAAAAATGGACGAAGACTTGCAATATGTTTTCCAGAGGAACTGCCTACGGATTGTTTTGCGTACCCGACTGACTGTCTGTATTTCAAAACGTGGGTTGTAATCTCTGATGCTGACTTCGCCGACGACACAGCGCTAGTTACGAACACCGTCAAAAAGGTCACCAAACCTCTCCAGGTGCTTTTAGAAGAAGCCTCGAAAGTTGGACTGAAGATAAACTGACATAAAACCAAAGTTATGCTCCCTGAGCCCCCCCCCCCACGTCCCGTTCTACTGTAAAGGAAGTCAACATCGGCAGCAACCGAGTAGATGTGGCTGTAGACTTCACTTAACTGGGATCTATTCTGTCGAAGGATGGCTCGATCACAAAACATCTTACATCTCGAATAGCCAAAGCGTCGGCACTTGTTGGGAGGCTTAGCAGCATCTGGTAAAATCCAGGCATAAGCCACTTTACCACAATGCGCATTTACAATGCGTCAGTCAGCACGGTGCTGCTGTATGGAGCGGAGACATGGCCAGCTGCAAAATCTATCCTCAGTGCTGTCGATGTCGCACAGACGAAACATCTCCAAAGAATCGAGGGACTTCAGTGGACTGACTTCGTTAGCAACAAGACCCTCCTGTCACGTACGGCACAAACTCCTTTCTCGACGCAGCTCGCCCAGCGTACTGTTCGGTGGTACGGCCACCTCCTTCGCATGTCACGTGATGCCCCAGCACGGTTCGCATTCGACTTCGACCCCACACTACACGGAGGGAAGCGACCCAGAGGACGCCCCCCACAAGGTGGTAAGACAAAGCCGATGAATTCCTCGTACAAGCCCACATCCCGGTGGAAGAAGCTGCGAGCCTGGTAAGCGATAGATGAACCTGGAGGCACTTGTTCTCATCGTTCTCTACGCTGAACCTTCGGCAGGATCCTTACGTCAAGTAAGTCAAGTCGTACTAAAAGTGTAGTCCAATCCCACTTTCAAGGACTATAATGAGATAGAAGTTAAGATTGCTAGGGCAAGTTCTACAGATAAAGAATGACAGATAGCCAAAGATTGTCTTATCGGCCAACCGTCTTGGGCTAAACAGAAAGTAGGTCGTCCTCATTTGAGGTGGGAGGATTTTGTAAGGAAAGATTTAAGGGAAATTGGAACTTCATGGAAGGGTGTAAAGAGGTAGGCTTTCAATTCATCGGGATCGAAGAGGAGTGTGAGTAGCTGTGTTAGCCTCAGGCGGCATGATGCTGCGGTGAGCTATTAGTACTGTTGGTAGTAGTAATATTAACGTCTATAATGAGAAATACTCGCTTGCCTTCCGGCATAAAAAAGAAAGAGAATATATATTTTCTTGGGAGTATTTGAAAACCTAATGACTCTAATTGTCAAAGTACTCGGAGGAGATACTCCCTTCGGTTACCCATTGTATAGTACATGGTAATTATTTTCAGATTAGTGATTTGCTAGGTATTATGGACACTTACCAAACATATAAACTGAGAAGTTGATTATGTTATGGACCATCTTATGATTCTTCGTAGATGGTTATAAATAAAAATATTCATTCATTTTTTCTAACTACTTCACGTCCAATTAATCCAGATTGTTATATCAACGTGGTCATTAATAATACGGGAATTCCGCCACGTCTCCTAGCGCCTAACTCAGAATGAGTAATATATTAGGAATACTAAAAGCAGCCATAGAAAAATACAGAGTCAGCTGAGTTTCTCTCGAAGTCTTCGTAATTCGAAGACAACAGCCATCCAGCGAAATAACTATCTATTCTTGGTCTCCATGGCAATAAGAGCTAAATAAAAAAATTACTGTATCGGTTTTCTTACCTGAGCGTTTAATGGCTGATAAAAAATAGTAAGCGAATCCGAACATGTTCTATAAACTAAATTTCTATAGTACAAAACCATCTAATCGGCCCATCAGGGCGGCAAGAAAAATCAAAGATTTTTAAAATCTACGAAATAGCTTAAGGAGAATAATAGCAAAAAAGAGCGAAAATAATTCGGACCTTTATAAGTAGGAATAATGCGAAAATGAAGAAAAACAGAAGACAGAAAGGTTATTAGCTTTTTCTGGGTCCTTAGTTAAGTTTGATCCTTGTTTTGATTCGTTGATTTTAATTTGTGAATCACATTTCATGTTGACTTCATAAGTTTGTTTCAATATTTTTCTTCCTTTCCCTTTTTTTGACAAAGAATTGTCCAAAATATTGGCTATTTCTTCCACTTTAACCGGTCTAACTCTATTTCGGTGGTTAAATTTAATATCTGACTTGAGATTCCGAAATTTGTTGAATTTATGTGTCTTTTACACAGGCTCATTTATTTTTGTGCAGGTGATATCTAGGATGTTTATATGAATTTTTGTTAATTTTGGGTTCATTAAAGACAGTTAAGACACAAGAGTTAACTACTGTTGTCTTCAAGTAAAAAAAGAAAGGGAAAGGTTCACAGTCTGCACTATACGCGTAAATAATTGCAGCGGCTTTGAAATGCGTCAGATATCCCGTCAGGGAAAAAAACAACAAAAATTTTGCATATAACAATTAATTCTTAGACGTTAGAAACGTTCTCGAAAGGAAGGAGCCACACCGCAATTTAATTTCTTTTGAAATTGTCTAAAATATTCAGTTCGTTTCCCGTCATTGTTATTTGCAATATTCTAGTAAATCTCTTCGATTTACTAGCATATGAAAAAAAAAGAAATTAAGCGACAAGAACATTTTACTATTCAAAGTACCAGCTAACTGATATTTAAAAACCTACTCTAAAAAAAAAAGAAAAAAAAAAAATCAGAATATGCATCAAACAGTCTTGATGAAGTGTACGCAAAGCAATTACCTTCTTTCAATAAAAATCGCAAAATGAAGATGCCAAACTTGGTAGCATGCAAAAAAAGTAAAATAAAAAAAACTAGTTAAAAATAAAAATAAAGTAAGCAAATGAAATAATCGACTTTTTATTACCAGTTCACATTTTTTAGCCTTGAAAGTTTCCATAGGGTAATTGCTTCGCTCCCAGATAGAAGATTCCGAATAGTTCGTGGATTACTTGTCTGAAAATCACATTTAAATCAAATTTACTTGAAGTACCCTCTAGTGAAAAGAATACGTAGCAATTTATCCCTTAGTGATTTTGAGGTCACTGAGTCCCTATTCTAAAAGAAATAAAGCACAAAATAATATTAGAATAATAATCATTTCACTCGGATACATTTGCTGCTTAGGGTCAGGATGGCTAAAAAAAACATTTAAAGAGAGACCATGAAACTGAGGTAAGAGAAAGAAAGAAAGAATGTAGAAATGTTTGGTTCGAATTTATACGGGCATTGACATTCCACGTGAAACTTTTTTCGTAATAATCAAGAAGTATTTAACAATGGGAAGGAAAATGATGGAAAAAATTGAGCAGGATGCAAAAAGTGGAGCAGATAAAACGTATAAAACGTCGAACAACCATGGCTCTTCGGACAATTACTTTTATGATTAAAGTTGAATACGCTCCACACATTAATGACAGATGTTGTGTGATTTTCTAAATAAATACAAATAATAGTAATAATATATATGGCACAGACCTTTGATTTACAAAGCATCTGTGACCTTAAATCAACAAACCGCTGATAGACATGCACGTGGGATATTGTTTTTTCTGGGGGGGGGGGCAACTAAAAAAAAAAGAAAAAGGGACAAACTATATGGAAGACACAATATTCCTTGGAGGAGTGGCAATGACTGACTTCAAAATAGCCCCCATCCTCTGCGTACTTGCCAAGTCTTGTAATTTGGAATGGTCACATATTTGAAAAAAAAGAATCTGGATGCATATTACAAAGATTTTTTGCTTAAACCGAGCATCAAAAGGAAAACTTTATTTATTATAGATTGTCGTGGAAAAGTATTCTTAAATTCCCAAGAAATGTTGAATGGGTTCAGTGGAGATATAGCTTCCTTATTATAGCAGAAAAATTGAGACAATAAGTCAAACTTTAGCGTAAAGAGCGAGATATTGAGGAACAAAAACCCCCCTAATATACGGAGTAATTTCTGCTCGTTTTAAGTCTTAATATTGCTCCTTCCTTTTATTTGAAAAATCTTGTTTTTTTTTCATTTAATTTCTGATTATTTTTCAAATAAAATTTCTGGTGAACCTAATGACAAATACTATACGAAACTATGGGTAAGTTTCATAACTTACAGCTCTTTCTCCAGAAAGTTCTCCTCTGCATGCTTTCATTTGAAAAAGACTAATTTCTTATTATTTTCAAAATCATGTCGGATATCCCCTCCGTGGAAATTTTTTCAAAAATCTCCCTTCTGGAAAACCGGATCGGTACGATCCCCTCTGGAGAAAAAACAACAACAAATAAACAACATAAAAACAATCCATGATTGTTCTTCTGATAAAAAATGCAAAATTTCGCATTTTTGTATATGGGAGCTTGAAACCTCTACAGTAGGGTTCTCTGATACGCTGAATCTGACGATGTATTTTCATTAGGATCACTAGACGTTCTGGGGATGTTTCTCCCCTTTTCCAAAAATAGGACAAATTTTCTCAGGCTCTTCACTTTTGATGGTTATCATTAAACTTAAGAATTTATATATTTTGTGTTTCTCCCCTTTTCCAAAAATAGGGTAAATTTTCTAAGGCTCTTCAATTTTGATGGTTATCATCAAACTTATTAATTTATATATTTTGAATAGGGATAGCAATTCAATTCGTTTGATGTGTCAATAAATTAGGCTAGACATTAATTTTACATTAGTTTTACAAGCTAATGTTGAAGGGAATCAATAAATTAGGCTACATATTAGTTGGCCTCCCCCAGCACATTCAGCGTGTCCCCAGTCGGCGATAGTGGAACGCCCTACAGATATGTAGGGTACCTCCACAGAAGCCACGGACCAAGGGGGGACCTTATCCCTGGGGATCCATAATAGAAACTGGGGCACCCTCGCACGGGGTCATAAATACCGGCGGATGAGGAAGAAGGCCCTCAAATGTACGCTCAAAAGGGCCCACTTCTTTGTCCACAAGTCCCAGGAGTTACAAACCTTCTCCTAGTAATGGGTTAAGTTGCACGGTGACGCAGAGCACCACCGTGGAACGATTCTTTACAGAAGGACAACAACGGCAGGGCGTAAGAACCAGATCTATGGACGATGGTCTCTGTCAAGGGCTGCCTACACCCTTTCGGGGTACTTACAAGACTGGGGACCTTGCGCTCAAATCTATTCCCACTTGAGGAGGGGTACCCCTCGTAGAAATTATAGCCTAGTAAACGATACAGCATTCGCATGGGATTCTGACTAATAGATAGTTCTTCTGTGATTGGTATGTTTTGACGTCCGTCTTCAGGCTGAAAAACCTCTTCCTAGCTAATTTATCTGTTATAGCCTGCCTCCCTGTAGTAGCATAATATTTGTAGGCATGAATATATAGTGAGTCGGAGGTAATAGGCTTGAGATTGTGTGAGCAGGATTTCAACTCTTGTCAATAGAAGAGCATCGCCAAGTGCTGAAAACCATGTTGTGACCAAGATGGGCCCAGGATTGCACAAAGTCCTCATTCATTGAGGTCCCAGGGACTCCTTGCTTTTCGGTTCTAAGCCTGCTTAACAACTTCAATATAGACTTGAGAAGATATGTGATCCCCGTCCTGCTCGGGTATACGGGATCATTGCTTTTCCCGAGGCGAAAATAATTTCAATGATTTAAAGAACATGAAAATTGGAACTTGGAATGTTACGACGTTAAAAATGACTATCGTATAGATATTTTGACTGACGAATTCAGACGATACGAACTGGATTTATTAGGAGTTTCAGAAACTCGTTTCCCAGGGGTAGGAAGTATGAAATAATTAGGTGATATAGAATTTGTTTACTCAGGCAGGAAGGATGGGGTACATAGACAAGGAGTAGGGCTCATGATGAATAAGGAAGCTACTAAGTCTTGTTTAGGCTGGGGAGGTATAAATAATAGAATTCTGATCGCTTATTTTATGACAACAACCGTAGAGTTTCAATCATAGTAGTATGCGTCCTGGTAGAACTGACTGACGGAGATAATAGTAAGTAATATAAATTTTACTTACAGTTACAGGAACAAATAGAACGCGTCCCAGGTAGAAATATGATGTTTTTACAGGGAGATTTTAGCGCCCAGGTGGGTAGAAATAGGGATAGATGGTATCCTAGCCTAGGTAAATTTGGTGTAGGAAAAGAAAACAGTAATGGATACAGACTTTTGCAATTTTTGTAGGTATAACAATCTAATCATAACCAATACGGTGTTTGGTCATAAAATGGCTCATAAGTTAACATGGTATTCACGTGATGGTAAGACAGCAAACCTTATTGATTATTTTATTGTAAATTGAAGACTGGCATAATCAATACAAAACACTAGAGTATATAGGAGTTTTTTCATTGATGTTAAAAGTAAATATCACCATCTAGTAGTGTCAAGGGTTAATTTAAAACTGAAATATCGGAAGGGTAACTACCTCCCGGGAAGTTATGATGTTAGTAGACTCCAGGTTAAGAATTTGTGAGACACTTTCCTGGAACAGTTGAATACTAAACTTGAGAATTTAAAGTTTGATAATGTAGAAGATGGTTGGAATAATTTTAGAAAAATAATTTGTGAAGTTGCTGAAGGTGTCTTAGGGAATAAAGCTAGAACTGCAGCTAAGAATATTAGTGAAAAAGCTTTATGTTTGATAGAAAGGAGAAAGTACTTGTAAAAGAATTACCTTAGTGATAGATCATCAAACAGTTCGTGGTAACGAACTGTAAGTAAGGAGCGACCCGGCTCAATGGTAACCGAAACTCTAAAAAACGGGATTTTGATACCAATAGATACATCAAAAGAATCAGATTTTAATTCTGATTTCAAATATATAAGTTTCATTAAGTTTAATCTTACCCATCAAAAGTTACGTGCCTGAGAAAATTTGGCTGATTTTCGAAAAAAGGGGGAAAGACCCCTAAAAGTTATAGAACCTTAATGAAAATCACACCATCATATTCAGCGTATCAGAGAACCCTACTGTAGAGGTTTCAAGCTCCTATCTACAAAAATGTGGAATTTTACATTTTTTGCCAGAAGAAAGATCACGGATGCTTGTTTATTTGTTTGTTTGTTTGTTTTTTGTTTTTTGTTTTTTTTCCCAGGGGTGATCTTATCGACCCAGTGGTCCTAGAATATCGTGGGAGGGCTCATTGGAACGGAAATTAAAAGTTCTAGTGTCCTTTTTAAGTGACCAAAAGAAATTGAGGGCAACTAGGCCCCCTCCCATGCTCATTTTTTTCCCAAAGTAACCCGATAAAAATTTTGAGATATATATTTTTTACATCATGGTCTAAAATATGATAAAAATGTATTTTATGATGACTTTAACCAACAAAGTCACAAGTTGGAGGGCTGAATGTTATTAACTTTAATAAATTTTAACTTTTTTTTTTGTTTTTTGTGCTTTATACTTAGTTTTTCCGAGGTTAGTTTGTCGGGTAGGGGGGGGATGGAGTGGGTCGGGGGCTATATGGAAGGATCTTTCCATGAAGGAAGTTTTCATGGGGGAAGGGACATTGCTATGAAGGGGGCGCCGGATTTCCCAGCATTATTAAAGAAAAAGATCAGGAATTAAATAAAAAAAAACAAGTTTTTCAACTGATCAACTGATTGTGATTAAGAGGTCATTTTTAAAGAACTGGAAAAAAAATTCGAACTATAGTTTAAAGAGCAGGGTATTGACTAGGGGGCGAACCCCCTAATATACGTGTTAAAAATTTATGAATATAGAAGTTCGTTACGTAAGTTAATTCTAAGTTACGTATATTTATTACTAATAAAAACGTTCGTAAATAAAATTAAACAAGTTTCGAGAAAGCCATTTAACCAAATATAATATGCAAATTTCGTTTCAATTATTCATGTACGGTGAGCCAAAATTAAAACCTGCATTAATTCAAAAACGTTCAAAAATTAAATAAAAAAAACAAGTTTTTTTAACTGAAAGTAAGGAGCGGCATCAAAACTTGAAACGAACAGAAATTATTCCGTATATGAAGGGGGCTGTCCCCTCCTCAATGCCTCGCTCTTTACGCTAAAGTTTGACTTTCTCACAACTCTTTTTTTAACAAAAAAAACACTTTAGCGTAAAGAGCGAGGCGTTGAGGAGGGGACAGCCCCCTTCATATACGGAATAATTTCTGTTCGTTTTAAGTTTTAACGTCGTTCCTTACTTTCAGTTAAAAAAACTTGTTTTTTTTATTTAATATGAAAACAAAAGGAATGTAAAGAAAGTGGAGAAAGCATTAAAATATGAACTAAGGACCTAAGGCCTAATAGTAAAATATTGTACTGGCATGCTAACGAATTGAGAGGGAGTAGTCAATGCGGACTTGGCCCAGTTAAAGATAGGAATGGGACCGCAATTAGCGATAAGGAAAAAACTAGAGAGATGGGCCGAACATTTTGAGAATTTGCTTAGCTGAGATAGAGTTGAAGGAAGAGATATAGAGGAAAATGAAAAGGTTTGTGATACATTGGATGTGAAGGAAGATTTTTTTTATGAGGAGGAATTAGCGACAGTACTAAAAGGACTAAAAAATAATAAGAGAAGAACAGTGCGGTTTTAGAAAAGGTAGAGGATGTGTCGACCAAATTTTCACTCTTAGGTTAATAATTAAGAAGTGCCTGAGTTATCAAACACCTTTGGTCCTCAGTTTTATAGATTATGAACAAGCTTTCGATATAAGAGCCTTAGAAAAGGTATTATCCTTGTATGGTATAACAGATAGATACATTAAAGTGATTAGTGCTATGTACGAGAATGACATTGCTGTGATTAAGGTAGGGAATAAGGTTACTAGCTGGTTTTGTATTGAACTAGGAGTTAAGCAGGGTTGCGTTCTATCCCCATTTATATAGATCATTTTGACGGAATTTTTTTCTTAAGCAGCATAGGAAAGGCAGTGGGAGAACACGGAATCAAGTGGGGAGGAAAAGATCTCCTGGACTCAGATTATGTTGATGATTTAAGCACCCTAGATCTGAAGTGTGAGCAAAATGAATGAAGTTTACGAGGTTATGTGAGTTCAGGGTGCTAGATTAGATTTGAAAGTTAATGTTAAAAAGACTAAGTCACTAAGGCTAGGAATAAGTGAAGATGAAAAGGTGAAGTTGGATAATGAAAAGATTGATCAGGTGGACAGCTTCACTTACCTTTGTAGTATTATTAATAAAGATGGTTGGAGCAGTGAAGATGTCAAAAGTAGAATAGCCAAGGCTCAGGGTGTTTTTCACAGTTAAAAAAAGTTTGGAAGAATAGGAAGATAAGTTTGCAAACCAAGATTAGAATATTAGAAGCTACGGTGATGACAGTGGTCAAATATGGCTCTGAAGCATGGATGCTCCGAAAAGCGGATGAAGATTTGATACATATTATCGATAGAAGTTGGTTACGGATTGTTTTGGGTACCCGGCTGACTGATCGTATTTCAAACAGTAGGCTATACGAAAAATATGGTTGAAAACCGCTCTCTAGAGTTATAATGTAAGATAGGTTGGAATGGCTAGGGCACATTGTGCGGCTGAATGATGACATATGGCCGCCGATTGTCCTTTTCAGACAACAGTGTAAGGCTACACGATAAGCAGCTCGTGCCCGTCTGGGGTGGGACAACGTCATAAAGAAAGATTTAAAGGAAATGGGAACTTCATGGACGGGCGTAAAAAGGGAGGTTTTGAATAGATTGGGATGGAGGAGGAGCGTGCGTAGCTGTGTTGGCCTCAGGCCGCTTGGTGCTGTGGTGAGTTGCTAGTAGTAGTAGTAGTAGATGTGTCTATTGTTATCAAAACTCTGTTTTTTAGGGTTTTGGTTACTATTGAGCCGCATCGCTCCTTACTTACAGTTCGTTACCACAAACCGTTTGAAATACTTATATTTTCATGTCCTTTGATATTTCTTTACCTGAAATCGTGTGCTAAATCCCCTGCTCTTCAAAAAAATCCCTTCACCCTGTTTTTTCAAGTGATATAAATTTTTCTTTTTTTTCTTTTGACGTGATTTTTATGCTAGTAAGAAGGCTGACATACATGAGAGGACCCTTTCCTTCCAAAAAAGGCTGATATTTCTTTTTTTTCTTTAACTTTATCTTTTAAGCCATAATTATACCTAAGACATAAAATTTTCAGAATTGCTGAGTTCTAAGAACTTCCCCTTTTTTTTATTTTGACTCTGTTCCAAATTCAATGATAATTTGCCCCATAGGCTGGAGGAAAGCTTAGGAAATTGGGCCTTTTGAGCCGAAAATACTTATATTTTAATGTCCTTTTATGTTTCTGCAGCTGATATCGTATGATATATTCCCTCCTTCAAAAAATCCCTCACCTTCTTTTTTTCATTAGTATAAGATTCTTTTTTCTTTTTCGGTAATTTTTTATTTAATTCGTGCTAATAAAAAGTCTGTCATATTTAAGAACCCTTCTCCTCTCAAGAAGGTTGATTATGAAGTAACACAGCTACCTATACTACCCAAAAGCCTGTATGTGCTACTACACATTTAATTTATTTTTTTAATACATTTCTTTTACCATTTAAACTGTAATAAAACCTTGATTCTATCCCCAAAATTACTAAGATAGTTATACAACACTCTGAAACTATTTAATTCAATACATAGTTTCTTATCAAAATTTCTATTGCTATTTTCCAAATAATAATAAAAGCTTTGACCCCTCCGTAAAGCGAATAATAGTTAAAACTGATCATACCAACAGGACCAACATAGATAAACAAACTCCTTCTCCCTAAATATTTTATACATATAATTTGAGCTTTTTATCCTTCTTTTGACTCTATTTTTAAAAAAGGAATGACAAAAATGGGGCGAGGGAATTTTTGAGCGAGGGAATATAGCATGCGATTTCATCTAAAAAATATCAAAGGAAATTAAAATATAAGTATTTTGCTCCAAAAAGTGCAATTTTCTAAGCTTTCCTCTAGCCTAAGGGACTTTCCTCCAGCAGTGCGAAAGTCTTAGAACTCCGAAATTTTGAAAGTTGAAAGTCTTAGGTATAATTATTATTGAAGAAATATACTTGAAAGAAACAAAAATTCAGGCTTTTTGAGATGGAGAGGGGAGGGGGTTCTTTTTAAGCATGTGACTCTTATCACTAGTATGAATTAAATATAAATCACACCAAAAGCAAAAAATAGAAATTAAAAATATCACATTACCTGACAAAATAGAATGAGAGGATGTTTTGAACGGAGAGGGGGATACAGCAGATGATTTCAGGTAAAAAAAAAAAAAATCAAAGGATACTAAAAAAAAAGCATTTTGTCTCAAAAAGCGCAATTTCCTAAGCTTTTGTTCAGCGTATGGGACTAAAAATCATTGATTTTTTGAATAGAGTCAAAAGAAAAAGAAAACGAAAAAATGAACAGTCCTAGGTACAATTATTATTTAAAATGGAGCTTAAAATGAGAATAGGAAAATCAATAAACGGAAGACTTTTACCCATTCTTGGGAAAGAGGCAAAGTATCAATAATTTTAAAAGATAAAAGAAATGTGTCAAATCATGCTAGTGGATAAAAGATGCCGGAGAGGGCGGAGCCTCCGTACGAGGTTTTTTCTATAGGGTACAATAAAAACTTATTTTCTGAAGAAGCTAATGCTTGAAATCATATGTTTTTTGGTTAAGGGGACTATCGGAACATAAAATATTATCTATATCACAAAAAAAAATTCTTAGGTAGGGGGAAACGACAGGTGTTTTGGTGCACTTGTAAGCTGTTTTATTGCATCTACGTGGACGCACAGGTGGGTTTAAAAACCGTCAAATAGGAAATATCGTGATAAGTGATAGAGTGATATGACAAACTTGAACATTGATAGCTTTTCAAAGCTACTTGGAAGATTTATTTCCAAAACGAGTTAGCCCAGATGGGCCAAACTAGCAGCAAATTTTAGCACTACTTATAGTATACTTGCTTTAAATCTTAATTATCATGAAGTAGCATAATCTATACATACCACTTCGAAGCTCGAATCACCTTCAAATTGACTCGCAGACATTTTCGACAAAGGATTTGAATAGTCACTATTCTTTTTACTAAGTTCTTTTTTCAGTGCATCAACTTCACTTTTGAGTACTTGAATGTTGTTATTTTTTTCAGCAGTCTCTGCCCGCATCGCAGCTATCTCCCTCTCATATGCTTCCAAAATGGAGTTTCTTTCATCTTGCTGACCTAGCTTAGAATCTGCACACTCTTGAAGTAGATCAAGTTTCTTTGTTAGGTCACGTATTTGTTTTTCTTTAGACGAAAGTTCAAACCTCATTTGATCTATTTCAAATTCAGCTGAACGAAGGCGTTGGCGTGTTGATTCAACTTCAGGCAAGACGAGACAATACCTGAGTAAAAAAAACGTTACATATAAGCTTCTACGAGGTGAATTGCTAGAAAAATTAAACAAAAATGTCCCTAGCAACCAGTAGTAACTTCACAGACATAGGTGAAATTGTATATGGAAAAAAAAAAGATATTGAGTGAAAAAGGGGAAAACACCCCAAAAACATCAAATGATCTCAGTGAAAATTTTACCATCAAATTCAGTATATCAGAGAACCCTACTGTAGAGGTTTCAAGCTCCTATATACAAAATGAGGAATTTTACATTTTTTGCCAGAAGCAAGATCACGGATGCATGTTGGTTTTTTTTTTCTTTGTTTTTCCGAGGAGTGATCGTATCGAACCAGTAATCCTGGAAGATCAGAAGAGGGCTCATTTGATCGGAAATCGAAAACTCTAGTGCTTATTTTAAGTGACCAAAAATATTGGACGGCAGCTAGCCCCCCTTCCTATGACCCTTTTTTCCCAAATCCGTCCAATAAAAATTTTGAGAGAGCCGTTTTGCTCAGCGGAGTCGGAAGATCAATAACTGTGTCTTTTAAGATGAATTGACCCCCCAAAGTCCCCGTGGGAACGGGTCCAAGCTATAAACTTTACCTTTTGTTTACACATAGTATTGGCTATTGGGAGGAATTCAGATATATTCTTTAGGGGGGGGGGGGCTCTGGCGGGGTTTTACGTGGGAGGATCTTCCCACGGAGGAGTCTTTCGGGGGGGAGGGGAATTTTCTATGGACGGGAGCAGGATTTCCCGGCATTATCTAAAAAAGATCAGAAATTTAGTAAAAAAACAAGTTTTTTCCAACTGAAAGTAAGGAGCAACATTAAAACTTAAACCGAACAGAAATTATTACGTCTATGAGGGGGTGCCCCACGTCAAGACCTCATTCCTTACGCTAAAGTTTTTTTTAGAATTTTTAAAAAAACTTCTTACTATTCTAATTAAACGGTCTAGTGTTTCAGGAGTCGTTCTTAAATAGTTTGAACAAAAAATAAAACTAGCGTAAAGAGCAAGATATTTAGGATTGGACAATCCCCCTAATACACGTAATAGTTTCTGTTCGTTTTAAGTTTTAATGCTGCTCCTTACTTCCAGTAAAAAAAACGTGTTTTTATTTATTTAATCTACATGCGAAGAGTGAACATTACCCAGTCAATAGGTATTAACGACACAAGTGACACTACTGATGTACTTATTATAACAAGAATTGATTTTAAAAAGCGTTCTGTCGTTTGCGTTTTGCTAAAAACCCGTATGTGTCTTAAACACTGTGGTTTAATTTTTCTAAACATCGACAGAAAAAAAACAACAACAACAAAGTACACTATAATAAATCATAATAATAATCAAAATGACGGGAAAGATTCTATTAAAAGTAAAATGATTGTTTAATATATAACCATATTAACATGAATACTCAGAGCATTAGGTTTGAATATGAGAATATGTCAGTGACATCGTTCAGCTCCCTTTATATGTGACTCTCTAAACTCTTTTATTTGTGACTTTGACATGACCTTGTCCTTGGTGCGGAGTGAAAAGATGCAGAAAAAGTCTTTTGATTGAGTTCAACATCCGCCCCAACAACACTAAATTTCAACTTAATACCCTTACCTTTCTGAGATACTGCAGATATGCCATTTTGACAGTAGAGATGCCTTATTGAGTCCGATCCCTCACCCCTGCTGCCACCTACAACTTTTTTACATAGTTTAATGAGGACAGGGTCAATGACCTCTTTCTCCATGACCTCTTTCTCCAGGCGTGTTTTTGGCACGCTCTTAGCGAATGTCAATGTTGTTATTGTTTCCGAGGCCAAATGTCAAGGTCAATGTTGTTGTTGTGTTGAACAGAGTCATATAGGGAGAACACGTGGTTAATGGGGTCAATGTTGTTGTCGTTCGAAGCAAAGTTAATGACACTACCTTCCTGTTCAAGCCAAATGTTATGATCCGGAAATAGTATTTGCTATTGTTATTCGAGCCAGATGTTATGATCCAGAAATAGTATTTGTTATTGTTATTCGAGCCAGATGTTGTGAGGTTCCCGGAAACAGTTAATGACACTTCCTTCCTGTTCGACGCGGATGTTATGATCCAGAAATAGTATTTGTTGTTGTTATTCGATTCAGATGTTATGAGGTTCCGGGAAACAGTTAATTAATGTCTGACAGATGACGTCAAGTTAATTAATGTCCTTGCATTTCCAAAGAGAATTGTCACCGAGAAACAGTTAGATCACACATGATGTCATGATTGATTGATTGTCACAAAAGGGGAATTAATTTGTTGTTCTATAGAGAATTGATTCACGAAAGGGAAATTAATTTGTTGTTTCTAACAAGAGAATCGTTTCCGAGCAGACGTATTGATCTTAGCGCGCGAAAAGGTTTCCAAATAATTTGAAATGCATTGGCACAGAGATGCCAAACAAAAGGAACATGCCGAAATTCCGTTTAGGGTTAATTTTGGCGAAACCGTTTTAGCTATTTTATGGAACTATTTCGGCGAAACAGCTAGAGACATTTTAAAAGGTGATTTTTGAAGAGATTTTGGAAGAGGTTTTGAGTGTGGTCGTTATAATACACAAGTTGTATTTTAACAGTGTTGTGAGGTCCTCTACCCCAACCCCAAAGGCTTCTCATAACCCACCCCAACCCCGCAGGACGCCCCCCGGCCGCAAAGGCCCACCCAGACCCCCCAAGGCCATCCCCGGGTCCCCCCAAGGCCCCTCGAGCTCCCGAAGGACCAACCGGATCCCAAAGGCCCGCCACCGGTCCCCCACTGTCCCCCAGGCCCTCAACTGCCCTCCCTGTGCCCCGAAGGAAGCCCCCCGGGCCACCAGGGCCCCCACCGCCCCCAAAGGCCCACCCAGACCCCCAAAGGCCATCCCCGGGCCCCCCAAAGGCCCATCGAGCTCCCGAAGGACTAACGGGATCCCAAAGGCCCTCCACCGGTCCCCAAATGTCCCCCAAGCCCTCAACTGCCCACCCTGTGCCCCAAAGGCCCTCCCTGTGCCCCAAAGGCCCTCCCTGTGCCCCAAAGGCCCTCCCCCGGCCCCCCAAAGGCCCCCCCAGGGCGCCAAGGGCCGCCGGAGCCCCCACAGGCCCACCCAGACCCCCAAAGGCAAACCCCGGGC
Source organism: Artemia sp. Qi Xiang Cuo (assembly GCF_049724085.1). NCBI lineage: Eukaryota > Metazoa > Arthropoda > Branchiopoda > Anostraca > Artemiidae > Artemia > Artemia sp. Qi Xiang Cuo. Next base: position 49,185,255 of record NC_142798.1, on the reverse strand, counting down.
CACCCAAAGGCCCTCCCCAGGCTTCCAAAGGCCCACCCACGGGCCCCCAAGGTCCCCCCGGCTCCCCACTGGCCCCCCCGACCCCCCCACGCCTTCCCCCCGCCCCCCAAGGGCCACCGGGCTCCCAAAGGGCCAACGGGGGCCCAAAGGGCCCCCAGACCCCAAACAGGCCATACCCGAGCCCCAAAGGCCCGCCCCGGTCCCCAAAGGTCCACCAGATCCCCCAAAGCCCTCCCTGTGCCCCAAAGGCCCTCCCCGGGCCCCCCAAAGCCCCAGCGAGCTCCCAAAGGACCAACGGGGTCCCAAAGGCCCTTCACCGGTCCCCAAATGTCCCCCAGGCCCCCAACTGCCCCCCGGACCTCCAAAGGCCCACAGGGCTCCCAAAAGACCACCGGGCTCCCAAGGGCCCTCCCCCGGTCCACAAAGGTCCCCCGGGCTCCCAAAAGACCACTCAATCCTCAAGGGCCTCCGGATCCCCAAACGCCCTCCCTGGGCCACATAGGTCCTCCCCAGGTCACCATACATGCAAACACAAACTTACACGCACACAAAAAATTACACACACACAAACAAACTCACACACACACACACACGAAAACTTACACACACAAGAAAACTAACACACACACACAAAAACATACACACACGAAAACTTACATGCACACAAAAACTAACATGCACACAAAAACTTACACACACACACACACACACACAAAAACTAACACACACACAACACACACAAAAACTTACACACACACACGCCAAAACTTACACACACACAAAAACATACACACACACACACACACACACACACACACAAACACAAGAAAAAACAAACAATAACAAAAACACTAAAAAACAAATGCACACACACACACACACACACAAACTTACACACACACACACACACGAAAACTTACAAATACACTCAAAAACTAAAACACACAAAAAATTACACACACACACACACACACACAAAAACATAAAATATAAATATATATAATTCAATATAAAAAAATCAATCATTCAAAACAAAAAATACACACACACACACACACACACACAACAATAAAAAAAACACAAACACGAACACTCACACACACACACCCAAAAAAGCAAAAACACCCATACATACACACACACACACAAACACATACACAGGAACACACAAAACACACCCACAAACGCACACAAACAAAAACACACACCCACACACAAACACACAAAACTAACACACACACACACAAACACTAAAACTTACACACACACGCCAAAACTTACACACACAAAAACTTACACATGCACACGAAAACTTACACACACACACACCAAAACTTACACACACACACGCCAAAACTTACACACACACACACACACACACACAAAAACTTACAAACACACACACAATTACACACACACACACACACACACACACACACACAAAAACTTACACAAGCACACGAAAACATACATGCACACAAAAACTGACAAGCACACAAAAAATTACACACACACACACACACACAAAACTAACAAACACACACACACACACACTAACACTCACACACACACGCAAAAAATAACACACACACACATAAAATAAAAAAAACAAACATAAACAAAAACATAAAAAGGAAAACAAAAAAAAACAAAAACATGCAAACAAAAAAACACACACACACAAACACACTAAAACAAACACACACACGAAAAAAAATACACACAAAAAAAAATAGACACACACACACACACACACACACACACACACACAAACAAACTAACACACACACACACACCCACAAAAACAAACAAACAAAAAAGCTTACGCACACACACACACACACACAAACTTACACACACAATCCAAAACTAACACACACAAAAACTTACACACACACACAAAAACTTACACCCACACGCAAAAACATACATTCAAACAAACACATAAACGCAAAAAAAAAATTACCACACATAACACACTTACACACACACACACAAAAAACATAAATAAAAAAAAACAAGCATAGAACAAATCACAATTAAACTCAATAAACAAGTCTAAGAAACCAACTAAAATAAACGCAAACACACAAAATAACACAAAAAAGTAAAAACTAACATGAACAAAAACAATAAAAAGAACACAGAAACTTAAACACACGCACAAACACTAACACACACACACACACAAAAACTAACACACACACACAAAAAAACTAAAGCACACACAAAAACTATAACACACACACACACACACATACACACACACACACACAAACTAACACATGCACACTAAAACTCACAGGCACACAAAAACTAACACACACACACACGAAAACTAACTCACACACACGTCAAAACTTACACACACAAAATCTTAGACACACAAAAACTTAAACAAACACACACACACAAAAAAACTTACACACACAAGAAAAATAAAAAAAGAACAAAAAACCAAAAAAATACACACACACACACAAACATACACACACACACACACACAATAAGGTAAAACAAACAAAAATACACACACACACACACAAAAACACACAAAATTACACACACACACACACACAAACAAAAATAAAAAACCAAAAGTAAACACACGCACAAACTTACACGCACACACACAAACTTACACACACACAAAAACTTACACACACACACAAACTTACACACACACACAACACACACAAACTTACACACACACACACACACACACACACAAAACTTACACATTCACATTAAAACTTACATTCACACAAAAACTTACATGCACACAAAAACTTACACACACACACACACACACACACACAAAATTTACACACACACACACACACACACACGAAAAATCACACACACACGCAAAAACAGACACACACACAAAAAAACTAACACACACACACATACACAAAAACTTACACATGAACACAAAAAAACTCACACACATTCACAAAAACTTACACACACACACAAACACAATAAAACAGACACACACTCTACAAAAATTACACACACAAAAACAGATACACACACACACACAAACACACACACACACAAACACAAAAAAACACAAACACACACACACAAAAAAAAAACAAAACAAACACAAACAAAAAAAAAAAAACAAACAAACTAACACACACACGCAAAAACTTACACACACAAAAACTAACACACACACACAAAAACATACACCAACACTCAAAAACTTACATGCACACAAAAACTTACATTCACAAAAAAAATTACACACACAAAAAAACTAACACACAAACACACAAAAAACTTACATCCACACACAAAAGCTAAGACACACAAAAACTTACACACACACACAAAGTCTTAGACACACAAAAACTAACACGCACACACAAACACTTACACACACACGAAAAAACTTACATCCACACAAAAACTTACATTCACACACAAACTTACACAAACTCACAAAAACTAACACACACACACACACAAAAAATTACACACACACAAAAACAAACTAACGCACACACAAAAACTTACACACACACACACACACACAAACACACACACACACAAACTAACACAAGCACACGAAAACTCACATGCAAACAAAAACTTACACACACACACACGAAAACTTACTGACACACACGTCAAAACTTACACACACAAAAGCTTAGACACACAAAAACTTACACACACACACACAAACAAAAAAACTTACACACACACCTCAAAACTTACATGCACAAAAAAACTTACACATACAAACACACACAAAAACTTAAAAACACACACACACACAAAACTAACACAAACAAAAAAATACACAAACACACACAAACACACACAAACAAACACAAACACACACACAAAACTAACACCCACACACAAAAGCTAAGACACACAAAAACTTACACTCACACACAAAAACTTACACCCACACGCAAAAACTTACATGCACACAAAAACTTACATGCACAAAAAAACTAACACAAACACAAAAAAACTAACACACACACACACAAAAAACTTACACACACACAAAAACTTAAACCCACACAAAAACTTACACACACACACACACACACACACACACAAAAAAAAAAACAATCAAAAAAAAAACATACATAAAAACACAAAATATTATACACAAAAAAACTTACAAAAACACAAACACAAAAACTTACACAAACACTCAAAATCTTACAATCAAACACAAACTTAAATGCACACACAAACTAACACAGACACAAAAACTTACACACACTCACAAAAACTTACACACACACACAAAAGCTTACACACACACACACGCAAGAAAACTTACACACACACTCCAAAACTTACACACACGCCAAAACTTACACAAACACAAAAAAAAAATTACACACACACACACAAAAACAAAAACAATAACACGAAAACTAACATTCACACAAAAAATTACAATCAAAAACAAAATTACACACACACACACACACACACACACAAAAAAAAACATACACACACACACGAAAAATCTTACACACACACACAAACATACACACACACACAAACACACACACACAAAAACTTACACAAGAACACACAAAACTCACACACACACACTCACTAAAACTTACACACACACTCCAAAACATACACACAAAAAAACTTAAACATTCACACGAAAACTCACACACAAACACACACAAGATCTAATAAACAAACTAGCAAATTAATACACACACACACACACACACACACAAACATACACACACACACAAACATACACACACACACACACACACACACAAAAACATACACAAGCACGCAAAAACAAACAAGAACACACAAACAAAAATTCACACAAAAACATACACACCACACACACAAACAAAACAAAAAAACACACACAAACACACAAGAACAATCAAACACAAACGACCAAAAATACACACACACACAAAAACATACACACACACACATACACAAAAACTTACACATGAACACAAAAAAAACTCACACACACAGGCACAAAAACTTACACACACACACACACACACACACACAAAACTTACACACACACACACACAAAAACTAACACACACACGCAAAAAATTACACATACAAAAACTGAGACACACACACACACACACACACACACAAACTTACACACACACACACACACACAAAACTAACACACAAAAAAAATTACACACACACACACACAAACTAACACAAAAACACAAAAAAATAATATCCACACGCAATAGCTAAGACACACAAAAACTTACACACACACACAAAAACTTACACACAAACACACACAAAAACTAACTCACACACAAAAACTTACACACACACACACACAAAAACTTACACATGCACACGAAAACTTACAAGCACACAAAAACTTACATGCACACACAAACTTACACACAAATACACACACAAAACTCACACACACAAACACACTAAAAATTACACACACACACACACAAACACACACACACAAAAAAAAACACAAGAAAACAAAAAAAAAACACACACACACACACAAAAACTTACAAACACACAAGCACACACAAAAATTACACACACACGCACGAAAACTCACACACACACGCCAAAACTTACACACACAAAAACTTACACACATACACACACACACACACACACACAAACTTACACACACAAACACAAAAACTAACACACACACACACAAACACAAACACAAACTTACAAACACACACAAAAACTAACACCCACACACAAAAGCTTAGACACACAAAACTTACACACAAAAACAAAAACTTACACCCACACGAAAAAAATAACATGCACACAAAAACATACATGCACACAAAAACTTACACACACAAAAAAACTTACACACACGCACAAAAACTTACACACACACACAAAAACTTACACCCACACAAAAACTTACACACACACACACACACAAAAACTTACACATGCACACAAAAACTTACACACACACACACAAAAAATTACACACACACACACACACACACACACAAAACTTACACACACACACAAACACACAAAAACTTACACACACACGCCAAAACTAACAAACACAAAAACTAACACATGCACACGAAAACTTACACACACACACACGAAAACTAACACACACACGCCCAAACTAACACAAACACACACACAAACACAAAAACTTACACACACACACAAAAACTTACACACACACACAAACTTACACACACACACACAAAACTTACACATGCACACTAAAACTTACATTCAAACAAAAACTTACATTCACACGAAAACTTAAACACACACACACACACAAAACTTACAAACACACACACACACACACACGAAAACAAACAAACACACTCAAAAACTTACACACACACACAAAAACATACACACACACACATACACAAAAACTTACACATGAACACAAAAAACTCACACACATGCACAAAAACTTACACACACACACACACACACGAAAACTGACACACACACTCCAAAACTAACACACACAAAAAAAAAAAAACACACACACACACACACACACACACACACAAACTTACACACACACACACACACACACACAAACACACACACACAAACACAAACACACACACACAAACACACACACACAAAAAAAAACTTACACACACAAAAACTAAAACACACACACAAAAACTTACACCCACACGCAAAAACTTACATGCACACAAAAACTTACATGCACACAAAAACTTACACACACACAAAAACTTACACACACACACACACAAAACTTAAATCAACACACAAAACATTAGACACACAAAAACATACACACACACACAAAGTCTTAGACACACAAAAACTTACACGCACACACAAAAACTTACACCCACACTCAAAAACTTACATGCACACAAACACTTAAATGAACACAAAAACTTACACAAACGCACAAAAACTAACACACACACACACAAAAACTAACAAACACACACACAAAAAATTACTCACACACAAAAAATTACACACACACACACACACACACACACACACACAAACTTACACATGCACAAGAAAACTAACATGCACACAAAAACTTACACACACACACACACGAAAACTAACTGACACACACGTAAATACAAAAACACAAAAAAGCTTAGACACACAAAAAATAAAACACACACACACACACACACACACTAACACACACACTTCAAAACTTACATGCACACAAAAACTTACACATACACACACAAACAAACACTTACACACACACACAACAAAAAAAATTACACAAACAAAAACTTACACACACACACACAAACAAACAAAAAATTACACACACACACACACAAAACTTACACCCACACACAAAAGCTTACACACACAAAAACTTACACGCACACACAAAAACTTACACCCACACTCAAAAAATTACATTCACACAAAAAATTAAATGCACACAAAAACTTACACACACACACAAAAACTTACACACACACACAAACAAAACTAACGCACACACACAAAATTACACACACAAAAAAACTTACACACACACACACACACACACACACACACACACACACAAACTAACACACACACACAAAAAAATAACAACCACACACAAAAGCTTAGACACACAAAAACTTACACACACACACACACAAAAACTTAGACCAACACACAAAAACTAACATGCACACAAAAACTTACATGCACACACAAACTAACACACACACACAAACTTACACACACGCACACAAACTTACACACACACACAAAAACTAACACACACACACACGCATGAAAACTTACACACACACGCCAAAACTTACACACACACGCCGAAACTCACACACACACACACACAAAAACTTACACACACACACACACACAATACATACACAATCACACAAAAACTTACATGCACACAAAAACTTACATGAACACAAAAACTTACACACACACACACACACACACACACAAAAACTAACACACACACACAAAAATATACACACACACACAAACAAACACACACACACACACAAAAACACACACACACTTACAA